>NC_090749.1:39259293-39266793 GCF_036898095.1 Palaemon carinicauda | reverse complement strand
CTCGCGTCTGCTTATGGTCTCTCTCTCTGACAGTTCATATATATATATATATATATATATATATATATATATATATATATATATATATATATATATATATACATTTCCAGTCACGCTCAGCAGCATTACCAGACGTATAACTACTCAGCTTCTCTTCGTCTCTCGGGTAGAAGGGAGATGAAGTAATCATTCCATGGTAAGATGGGGGTATCGCTCAAAGAAAGAGGGAAGGGGTATGGAAGGGTTAAATCTGTGTTTTTGCGTTTGAGTGCATATCTAATTTAATATTTCACCGTCATTTCTGACGGGTAGTATACACTAGTATACAAATATGTGCTGTCATATTCTTTTAATATTGTTCACGACTAACTCTTATTGCTTAAAACATACCCACCTTCTCTCTATATATACCTACCGGCATACACACAAAATCACATACACACATAATGATAAAACACACCTACATCAAACCGCTCGAATGCGCAAAAACATCGTGCAAAATATCAATTATGTAACATCCTGTCAAAAGAGATTCAGTGTAAAAATATTTCCTGGGGGGAAGGGGGGATTGTGTGAAGTGGATACGTGCCTGTGGAGGAATTTCAGTTTTTAATGCTATTGCGACACTCTAGCATAAATAAGTTGGCGGGAGGAGAGGAGGAGGGAATTGTCAAGTAGGAATAGCGGGATGCTGGGAATGTAACGTTGGGTTTTTATATTATATAAATGATAAAAATATTTTCATTCATAGTGATGATGAGATTGTGAAGTAGGGTAAGTTTTATCATGATCAATATGTTAGTTGTCATTAGAATAGACATTTTCTATATGAAAAGGGGACTCGGGTATTGGATAAATGACTGCTTAAAGGCAACTCATGAATGACAGAAGCAATGCCCTAGAATCTGACCATTCAGTTTATGCATGTATGTATGTATATATGTATATATATATATATATATATATATATATATACAGTATATATATATATATATATATATATATATATATATATATATATATATATATATATGTATGTATGTATGTATGTATGTATGTATATATATTATCCTCGCCCAAGTCCCGATCCATTAAACTACCACCAGGGAGGGCCAAGCAATGGCTGCTGATGACTCACAAGAATGATGAAGTTGCAGACACTAGAAGTAACTATTGAGCTTCGAGCGTGACTGGAACCCCAGTTTTCATTAAGACATCACAGTTTTAATTAGTATTACGAGTATATTATTATCGTTATTATTATTATCTTAATTACTACTAACCAAGCTACAACCCCAGTTGGGATATCAAGATACTATGAGCAAATATATTCAAACAAGGAAAAATAGCGCAGTGAAGAAATGAAATTAGGATATAAATAAACCATATGCATGAAAGGCAATGAACAATTAATATAAAATGTTCTAAGATCAGTTAAAACGTTAAAATAGATCATACATATGTAAACTATGAAAAGAGATTTATATCTGGGTATTCAACATAAAAACATTTTCTGCAAGTTTGAACATCTGAAGTTCAAACGATCCAACTGCTTGATTAGAAAGATCATTCAACAATCTGGTCATAGCATGTAAGTCGTTGTCGTTGTTAATAACCTGACTAAATATAACTTAAAATAAAAACGAAAAAGATAATAGTATTTGTAATGGTAAAGAAACACTATAGTATGAATAAAACATAAAATTAAAACACAAGAAGAGAGAGAGAGAGAGAGAGAGAGAGAGAGAGAGAGAGAGAGAGAGAGAGAGAGAGAGAGAGAGAGAGAGAGAGAGAGAGAGAGAGAGAGAGAGGGGGAGCATTCTATCCAACAATTTCCTACTTAAAAGCTAAACCTACAATAATTTCTCAAGAAATATGTTAATTTCACCCATGTAGGAAAATTGCAAAACCAATTAGCTCCAAACTATGCAATCATATCTATTACAGATGACCCATATTGGTTATTAGTCTGATATCTCAGTCAAAGGTGAAATTGTTAGAATGATCCTACATCTTGCTCCAGCGTCCAGCCTGTAATTATCGTGCACATCCAATCCCATTTAGATATCCAATGGTGATTTTTGTTAACGGAGGAGCATCATGAGTCGAGATGAATAAATGTTGGTAATTATCGTTATAATTTGTAATGATAATTCATTATGGTAATTGCGTAGGTGTAGCACGAATATTCGGCTTTTTTTTACCTACTCGGATTACATAAATTATTTATCGTTTGTTATAATTTTAGCTGATATATGGATTTGTAATTTTGTTGGTGATGCGATGTCCTCTTGCTAATGTGGATTAATAATAATAATAATAATAATAATAATAATAACAATAATAACAATAATAATAATAATAATAACAATAATAATAATAATAATAATAATAATAATAAAATACTCTATAAATATATATATATATATATATATATATATATATATATATATATATATATATATATATATATATATATATATATATATACACACACACACACACATATATATATATATATATATATATATATATATATATATGCATTTCTTTGCGATCACACTCAGCGGTATTGACAGACGTATAACTACTTGGTGTATGCCCATCCCTCTGGTAGAAGACAGAAGGGTCATAAGCTAGGAGAGGGGAGTGGGTGGGAAGGGTTGTGTCTGTGTGTGCGTTTGATTGTTTGTATATCTATCTAAATGATTAGCCCGCATTTTTGATGGGTCGCGTACACGTTATTGAATAATAATAATAATAATAATAATAATAATAATAATAATAATAATAATAATAATAATAATAATAATAATAATAAGGAAAGGAAACCTATAATATTAGTTCTTTTAGAACGGTAAAACAGTAAAACTATAAAAATATGAAGTTTAAAATATAAAAACGTTGAGCTTTCAAAAGCCAGGGAGTAGGTTCTCAAAACTCACGGAATTTTTACCTTTTACTTTATTTGTAATATCAATGTAGAAATGCTTCGCCGCTTTTACACTTGTTCTACTACTAGTGATCTAGTCCTGACAAGGAAGTTCTCACTTTTTATTGTACAATGAAATACAAAGTATTCAAAATTATGGGTCTTTTGCAATGTATGATTAGCACAATTTTCTTTTTCCCTCATGTTCTTCTATGTTCTTGTATAGTTATCCTGTCCATCTAACACAGCAAAATCTATCTTTGGGTGGGCCACTTAATATTGTAAATAAATCCCTATATAATAATATAAGTTACAAAAATCATTAAGACCCAGTCAACAACAACAACAACAAAATCAGCCGTTTCTAGTCCACTGCAAGCCACCGACCTCAGACATGTCATTGTTTATATCCGGGGTTTAGCCATTTTCATCAACAGGCTTCCCACTAAGGATTGGATATGGTGGGAGATTTTATGGGTGTTCCTCACTAGTAGCTGGTAGAGCTAGGTTGTTGCTCTCCACTCTATCCAGTGAATATTCGGATCTCTGAAAGTTTTCGTTACTCTCGCGAGAGAATATGAGTGCCCAAAAGTGGAATAAAGACCAAACAATTGCATTAATTCAGCAATAATAATAATAATAATAATAATAATGATAATAATAATAATGATAATGATAATGATAATAATAATAATGATAATAATGATAATGATAATAATAATAATGATAATAATAATGATAATGATAATAATAAAAATGATAATGATAACGATAATAATGAAAAATATTAGTAACAAAAATAGTAATAATAACAATAATAACAATGATAATGATAATAATGAAAAATAATAATAACAATAATAATAATAATAATAACAACAACAATAATAATAATAATAATAATAATAATAATAATAATAATAATAATAATTGCAACTAACGGTATTTGTTTGGTGCTTTGGGTGTAATCCAGAGGACGTACGTTTGGCACGTTTAAGATATTGTTTTCTAGAGCTTGTGGCAAAGAACAATTGGCAAATACTCCTCCATCTGATATGCGTCCATTGCACCCGACATCAATGTACAAAAATTTATAATTGGCATCTACTAATGCCATCAGGACAATGCTATTTGTTCCCTTGTAGTTGAAGTGGAGACTTCCGCTGTTTTGAGGCTGTTTCAATACAATATGCTTCCCGTCTATTGCTCCCATGCAATTTGGGAATTGCCATTTTTCTTGAAATTCATCTGCAACTTTGTTCCATTCTTCGTTTGAATTGGGAACCTGCAAAAGACATATAATTAGTTCAATAAATTGTCATAAATTTTGGAGCTGCATGTTTTGAGGAACACTCCTCTCTATATAGCAATAGCTAATCTATATTATATTAATCACAGTGTCTGTCAGCCTGTCTGTCCGTCACGCTCATAAATAATTAGTGTGAAAAAAAATTAAAACAAACAATTCTCTTAATAATTTTGCATGTGCTCAATCTTCTCCCCTTCTGCTTATCCATTTTCGGACCCACATACTTCTTTTCCTTTTCTTTTTAACTTCGTTCATAATTATTAATGCAGCAGCAACACGGCACTTTTGAGACATGTTCTCTCAACCCTCGCTAGTTGTCGACTGGCACTGGCTCCAGTGTAAATAGATGCGCGAGAAATCTTACCCGACTCTCAGACACTTTCTCTCGCGACACTCACTCACAGCTCTCGGAGAGAAAAACTTGCTGGTAGTATAAACACGCTGTAGAGAAAGTCGCGCGAAAGTAGCCGTCTCTCAGGAGAGTTTAATCTACAATCTAATCGCACCTTAATAGAAGCAGTAGATAATTTCGCCAGAGAGAGATTTTCACATTCGATGAGAGAGATGAGTTTCCAACTGTGGAGGCTTTGATGAAAGTGATGAAGGAGCCACCTGAAAGCTCCCCTGGTGTCTCTGCCTCCCTTCGCAATGGACAGTGAGATTGCCCCATCAAGCAAGACAATGCCCTAGACCATATACACAAATGATCAGCGCCCAAGCACCTCTATCCATCCAAGCTATGCCCAAGGACCAGTAACGACTGCTGATGACTTAGCAGGTAGACATAAAGGCTCCCCAAAATTTTCCAATCCTTAGCTTAAAAGAATGGTGAGATTACAGCAACCAAAGGAACTAACGAAATCGAGCGGGACTCGAACCCTAGTCTGGCGATCACCAAACAAGGACGTTTTCAATAGGCCAACATAACCTCGTTTCCAGTATGGCAAAGAAGAATCCGACAAATGGTAACGTTAAGGAGTGATGTCACTATTGTAAAAAATAAGGATTTGAGACTCGTTGATGCAAACAGAAAACCAAGTCATCGAATAAGAGAAATATATATAAATGAAACACTGGTTAATCAAAATGAGTGTGTGGACACGCTCTGGAAACTTCCTGATGGAAGCCGGGAAAAGAGCTAGAAGAGACTCTTTAGCTATGATAAGCAGTTCTTCTAAGAGAGGAACACTACAAATTAAAACCATTGTTCTCTAGTCTTGGGTAGTGCCATAGCCTCTGTACCATGATCTTCCACTGTCTTGGTTTAGAATTAAGAGTTCTCTTGCTTGAGGGTAAACTCGGACATAATTTTCTATCTGATTTCTTTTCCTCTTATTTTTTTTTATTTTTTTCATAATTTATATATGAAAGATCTATTTCAATGTTGTTACTTTTCTTAAAATATTTCATATTGATTGTTCATTACTTCTCTTGTATTTTATTTATTTCCTTATTTCCTTTCCTCAGTGGGCTAGTTTTCCCTGTTGGAACTTTTGGGCTTACGGCATATTGCTTTTCCAACTAGAGTTGTAGCTTAGCAAGTTAGAATATAATATAATAATTCATAATAGTGCATGTTGGTGAGGAAGATGGATTTATACCAGGCAGTCTGTTACTCTTCAGGCCGAAAAATGAAAGCAAGGCAGATTATCATAACAGTATGAATCATATAAGTTTCCATATTGGTTGGAAACACGGTTACTCCCAATCATTCCGGTCTATTCAGTCATAGCCATTCATAATGCATCGTATCGTTCCAAACTTGTAAATGAAGCTCTAGTCATGGATTATAAGTGAAATTATCCAGTGTCTAACAATTCACATCTTTGATCATGATCTTTCCCATATGGAATTGGAATTGCATAAGCTTGTATCTAGACACACAGACAAGCAGGTGTATGCCAATAATGAATTGGCTCGCAATGCTGGTGATGAAGTACTTAGATTCCTACAATAGAATTATATATATATATATATATATATATATATATATATATATATATATATATATATATTAGATGTGAAACTATGAAATATTATTCGAGTGTCATATGTGGATGAGATCGTAGTGGCTATAGATGGAAATGGTTTGGATATGCTCTTCGCACTCCCCAAGAGATATTAGTTCACTAAACTTTTAACTGGTCTCCACAAGGCAATAGAAGAGTTGGAAGACCCAGACCTACATGGCTGAGGAATATGAAGCGTGAAATAGGATATGATGAATGGAGAAGTATTGAAATAAAAAGCTCAAAATAGAGACGACTGGCGAAATCTAACCGAGGCCCATTGCGTCAATAGGCGTAGTAGGTGATGATGATATATAGATACAAACATATACACAAGCGCAAACACAAACACGTACATATATATACAGTATATATATATATATATATATATATATATATATATATATATATATATATATATATATATAGATAGATAGATATATATATATATATATATATATATATATATATATATATATATATATATATATATATATATATATATATATATATCCTTCAACAAACACTCTTTTGAATGGGGTGGCACAAGAACATCTTTATTTGCTGGTACCCAATTAAAACAAGAGTTATCAATCCCAGTCTCAACCAAATTAAATTCAAGAACAACTATCTATCTCTCTCGAAAATAAAAGAACAGGAAAACTAAATCATGATTTATCCTTACAGAACTGAAGAGTTTCTGAGATCATTTGTCAATGAGAGCTCATTAAATAAAAGACAAGTGAAACATTAGGTATAATTATAAAATCGATAAATTTGAATCCAATCAATCAATGATACACTATTAAGAACCAATTATCAGGAAAAGAATGCAGTTTCGGTGATATAAAATAAATGACACCGTAATGGCATCAGTAATATTGATAAAATTAATGACCTAAAATCAAAGCAAAATCAATAAAATAATAAAAACTCTGTGCAGTCACAAACGAACATATATTGGCCGTATAATAAATGATATGCACCAAGAATGCTTAAAGGAAAACATTTTCTTCGTTAAAGGCACTAGAAGAGTTGGAAGACCCAGGCCTACATGGCTGAGGACTATGAAGCCTATAGTAGAAGGTGATGAATGAATGGAGGAGTCTTGATTTAAAAGCTCAAGATAGACACTACTGGCGAAATCTGACCGAGGCCCTTTGCGTCAAAAGACGTAGGAGCAGATGATGATAAATTGGGTTAACAAATGTAATTTTTCAGTGGCTACATTCCTCTTAGTAAGGATAGAA
>NC_090749.1:39244293-39254293 GCF_036898095.1 Palaemon carinicauda | reverse complement strand
TCTCTCTCTCTCTCTCTCTCTCTATATATATATATATATATATATATATATATATATTAGTTTGTTGAGTGTAGTTGGAAAAGTGTATGGTAGAGTAATGATTAATAGGATTAAGGATAAAACAGAGAATGCAATCTTGGAAGTACAGGGTGGTTTTAGAAGAGGTAGTGGTTGTATGAATCAGATTTTTACAGTAAGGCAGATATGCGAGAAATATTTAGCAAAAGGTAAGGAGGTGTATGTTGCGTTTATGGATCTGGAGAAAGCATATGACAGAGTTGATAGGGAAGCAATGTGGAATGTGATGAGGTTATATGGAGTTGGTGAAAGGTTGTTGCAAGGAGTGAAAACTTTCTACAAAGGTAGTAAAGCATGTGTTAGAATAGGAAATGAAGTGAGCGATTGGTTTCCGGTGAGAGTGGGGCTGTGACAGGGATGTGTGATGTCGCCGTGGTTGTTTAACTTGTATGTTGATGGAGTGGTGAGAGAGGTGAATGCTCGAGTGCTTGGACGAGGATTAAAACTGGTAGGCGAGAATGATCATGAATGGGAGGTAAATCAGTTGTTGTTTGCGGATGATACTGTACTGGTAGAAGACACAGAAGAGAAGCTTGACCGACTAGTGACAGAATTTGGAAGGGTGTGTGAGAGAAGGAAGTTGAGAGTTAATGTGGGTAAGAGTAAAGTTATGATATGTACGAGAAGGGAAGGTGGTGCAAGCTTGAATGTCATGTTGAATGGAGAGTTACTTGAGGAGGTGGATCAGTTTAAGTACTTGGGGCCTGTTGTTGCAGCAAATGGTGGAGTGGAAGCAGATGTACCTCAGAGAGTGAATGAAGGTTGAAAAGTGCTGGGGGCAGTTAAGGGAGTAGTAAAAAATAGAGGGTTGGGCATGAATGTAAAGAGAGTTCTATATGAGAAAGTGATTGTACCAACTGTGATGTATGGATCGGAGTTGTGGGGAATGAAAGTGATGGAGAGACAGAAATTTAATGTGTTTGAGATGAAGTGTCTAAGGAGTATGGCTAGTGTATCTCGAGTAGATAGGGTTAGGAACGAAGTGGTGAGGGTGAGAACGGGTGTAAGAAATGAGTTAGCGGCTAGAGTGGATATGAATGTGTTGAGGTGGTTTGGCCATGTTGAGAGAATGGAAAATGGCTGTCTGCTAAAGAAGGTGATGAATGCAAGAGCTGATGGGAGAAATACAAGAAGAAGGCCAAGGTTTGGGTGGATGGATGGTGTGAAGAAAGCTCTGGGTGATAGGATGATAGATGTGAGAGAGGCAAGAGAGCGTGCTAGAAATAGGAATGAATGGCGAGCGATTGTGACGCAGTTCCGGTAGGCCCTGCTGCTTCCTCCGGTGCCTTAGATGACCGCGGAGGTAGCAGCAGTAGGGGATTCAGCATTATGTAGCTTCATCTGTGGTGGATAATGTGGGAGGTTGGGCTGTGGCACCCTAGCAGTACCAGCTGAACTCGGCATAGTCCCTGGTTAGCTGTAGGAACGTAGAATTTGGAAGGGTGTGTGAGAGAAGGAAGTTGAGAGTTAATGTGGGTAAGAGTAAAGTTATGAGATGTTAGAGAAGGAAGGTGGTGCAAGGTTGAATGTCATGTTGAATGGAGAGTTACTTGAGGAGGTGGATCAGTTTAAGTACTTGGGGCCTGTTGTTGCAGCAAATGGTGGAGTGGAAGCAGATGTACCTCAGAGAGTGAATGAAGGTTGAAAAGTGCTGGGGGCAGTTAAGGGAGTAGTAAAAAATAGAGGGTTGAGCATGAATGTAAAGAGAGTTCTATATGAGAAAGTGATTGTACCAACTGTGATGTATGGATCGAAGTTGTGGGGAATGAAAGTGATGGAGAGACAGAAATTGAATGTGTTTGAGATGAAGTGTCTAAGGAGTATGGCTAGTGTATCTCGAGTAGATAGGGTTAGGAACGAAGTGGTGAGGGTGAGAACGGGTGTAAGAAATGAGTTAGCGGCTAGAGTGGATATGAATGTGTTGAGGTGGTTTGGCCATGTTGAGAGAATGGAAAATGGCTGTCTGCTAAAGAAGGTGATGAATGCAAGAGTTGATGGGAGAAATACAAGAAGAAGGCCAAGGTTTGGGTGGATGGATGGTGTGAAGAAAGCTCTGGGTGATAGGATGATAGATGTGAGAGAGGCAAGAGAGCGTGCTAGAAATAGGAATGAATGGCGAGCGATTGTGACGCAGTTCCGGTAGGCCCTGCTGCTTCCTCCGGTGCCTTAGATGACCGCGGAGGTAGCAGCAGTAGGGGATTCAGCATTATGTAGCTTCATCTGTGGTGGATAATGTGGGAGGTTGGGCTGTGGCACCCTAGCAGTACCAGCTGAACTCGGCATAGTCCCTGGTTAGCTGTAGGAACGTAGAGAGTAGAGGTCCCCTTTTTGTTTTGTTTCTTTGTTGATGTCGGCTACCCCCCAAAATTGGGGGAAGTGCCTTTGGTATATGTATGTATGTATGTATATATATATATGTATATGTGTATATATATATATATATATATATATTAATGTTATTGCTCGTGAAATATTTTATTTTCCCTTGATTCCTTTCCTCACTGGGCTATCTTCCCTGTTGGGGCCTCTGGGATTATAACATCCTGCTTTTCCAACTAGGGTTGTAGCTTAGCAATTAATAATATATATATATATATATATATATATATGTATATATATACATACATATATATATATATATACATACATATATATATATATATATATATGTATATATATACATATATACATATATATATATATATATATATACATATATTCAATGAATCTATTGCAAATTGCATATGCTTTTGCTTGAAATCCATAGTTTTTATTTACATTATCTAAACAATAAGACAAATACATAATAAGAGCCATAGTTATTCCGATAATAAAGATGAAAAAATAAGAGTATAAGAGAATGAAGTGTATCATAAATATATGAAAAATATAACTCAATGTATTGATGTAAATCTGAAATCCGTTTTCACTGATTATTAGCGGTTATTGTAAGGTGTGTGTGTGTATATATATATATATATATATATATATATATTTATTTATTTATTTATATATATATATATATATATATATATGAATATTTGTTCATTCACGGCATGTTAAGGAACAAGATGTACAACTATTCGGTCTCTCCCCGCCCCTTGGGTAGGGGAAGAGGGAGTAGTCATACCCTGGTGAGGGGTTGTTGTAAGTAAAGGTGGAGAGCTGGGAAGGATTGAATCTGTGTCTGTGCGTGTATTTACACATCTACCTCAATTTTTATCCCTCATTTTTGACGGGTTGCATACAATAATAATAACAACAAGAGGGGCACTCAGCAGAGCGCAGACCTTCGCTACGGCAGCTCATTTCTCAACCTTGACCTTGGTCTTTGACCTTAACATGTATTAATTGGCGTGGATTTTCATACTATCAAATATGAACGAAATTTGAAGTCTCTGTGACAACGATGTCCAAACTTATGGTTGATTATCAAGTAAATTGGACATTCTACTCCATCATGACCTTGACCTTGACCTTCAAAAATATATTCATTTGCAGCTTTTTAAAATAACAGTTAATCCCTGCAAGTTTCATTACTCTACGATTAAAATTATGGCCAGAGGCGGTTCACAAAGAAACACACATATAACAAAAACAAAACATGGATGAAAATATAACAAACTTCCAACTTCCTTGGGGAGGGGGTAATAATAATGAGAATGCTCCTATGTTATATCATCATAACTCTATTGGATATTCAAAACTAAAAGTTATACTTTGGCAAATATTCAACTGGATAATTCAAGATAAGGGGAATATAAGGTACAGATTAGCTCATAGAATAGCTTCAACTTCAGTATATGTCTTAGGATAGATATATCACCAAATACCGAAATTGAAGCAGTATTACCTGTTACAGGACAGATAAATAGGTGGTTTATAGGTAACGTCCCTTCCTGGTTATCTGACGGACTAGGGTTCAAGTCCCGCTCAAGCTCGGTAGTTTCTTGTGGTGTCTGCACCCTCACCATCCATGTGAAATAAGATTGGGGGTTTGGTGGAGCCTATAGGTCTACCTGCCCAGTCATCAGCAGGCATTGCCTGGTTCTCCCTGGTCCTATATTAGATGAAGAGGTACCAATATATGGTCAGTCTCTAGGCCGCTAAAGCATTGTCACTATACCTCGTCTCAGCCATTCATGAGCGGTTTTTAAACATTTAAATAGACGAATGTAATTATATAAACACTTTGAATGTTTAAAGGCCTTTCATGAATGGCAGAGGCGAGGAACACTGACTTTGCACTATCAAGCATGACAATGCCCTAGAGACTGACCATATATACATATGATCAGCTCCCAAGCCCTCTCTCCAAGCTAGGACCAAGGAGAGCTTGCAATGGCTACTGATTTCTCATCAGATAGACCGATAGGCTCCCCAAAAACCCACCATTCTTAGCTTAAACAGATGGTGAGGTTGCAGCGACCAAAGGAACTAACGAGTTTGGGCGGGACTCTAACCAAGGTATTCATTGAATACCATAAAATATAAACCCTATTGTCCCAAAGACCTCAGTAAGACCTAAAGTTCCAGAGAAGACCCACAATTGAATACCCAAACGGGGGGAGATTTTTGAAAACACATCAAGAGAATTACATTGAATACTCGGGAGAAAAGAAGGTATTATGACGGATACCTGGAAATAAGAAGGAGTGCATCAGAATGACAAGAGGAACAAATGGAATAAAGTACAATAGATAAGACATATAAGAGTCTTGGAGGAGTTTCCACGAAGTACAATTCCTCTTTTTCTAATGAATAGCCTCAGAGAGAAAGGAGAATCCTATTTAAAGAATAGGTAGGTTAGATCTCAGGCGCTATTTTAGAATAGTTTGAGGATGAAATAGAAAAGGGCATCAATATTATTATTATTATTATTATTATTATTATTATTATTATTATTATTATTATTATTATTATTATTATCAAAGTTGTTGTGAAAAATACCGGACAAGGTAAAACATCAGAGTAAAATATAAAATGTCATTATAGTAATGGCTTATTGTAAATAGTTTTAATATTCACATATACATACACATATACCTATACACGTATACACACATTATGTATATGTATGTGTGTAGGTGTGTGCATATGAATATATATTTGTGTCCTTATACATGTGCCCATGTATACAATACAACATACATATATAAATAAGTTTTACCTACTACTACTACTACTACTACTACTACTACTACTACTACTACTACTACTACTAATAATAATAATAATAATAATAATAATAACTAACTGAGCGAATTATTTTTCTGACATATCAAAAACTTTAGGGATATTTATTTGGTAACAATATTAATAATATCAAATAAGATTAAGAAAAAAAGTTTTGACAATTAATAAGGAAGTAAAACCCCACTCACTCACAATCCAGGAAAATACAATTCTGGAAGAGTTATGTCTAACCCAGCGTAAAATATATAATATGACCTGGTTCTCGATTAATATGCTATGCTGCGGTAGCTTACACCCTTGGGGGTACACGAGGGGTCGTACTCCAGACTTGAAGTGGATTGTACCTAGGCTATGTGTTATGATGGAGTAAAGGGATGGGGGGTTGAGTCTATTACTCCATAAAAAGAATATTAGATGGTGGAAGTTGAGAGTATGCTGTGAGAAGTATATTAAAAAGGCTATATGGGTGTACAATATCTCTTGTGGGAAAGGGTTTACATCAGTGGTTCCCACACTTTTTAGATTGTTACCCACTTTAACATGGCATATCGAGCTGAGTGGGGATACCTTAACGTGGCGAAAGGGTATATAGCCATTATCAGCAAAGCTGTACTAGCCAGGGACACCCATACTAGGTTGGTTTACAGTTAGTGAATAGACGAGAATCTCCCACAATCCCCAATCTGTAGTGGCCAGCGTGGTGATGAAAACTGGTTAAACCCCAGACATGAATAAAGACAAGTGTGATACATTTGTCCTGCAGTGGACTAGAAAAGGCTGCATTTGTTGTTGTTGTTGTTGTGTTAAGCAAGTATCCCCTTTAACAAATGTTGTCTACATTGATAAATATACCTAAAAAAAACTTGATATATTTTTTTTATCTCAGTTGAAAATTTCGCATCACAAAGCCGTGGCAAAGAAAGACAGCATAATGAGTATTGTTTTCTTTTTTATTGTTTAACAAGAAGAAGGATACAAAAACTGCATAAAAAGTGTGAACACTGAGAATACCTTATTCAGCATACGAGTGATATAAACGTTGGTAAATACTACCTATACTGCACCTTGCCATTAGATTATGTCTACTTAGGCTGATGCTCAAAGTGAAACTGAGTGTTACGGAGTGACTTGTGTCCTTAAGCAAATCTTGGAAAATGATATTAGGTTGCAACACACTGGCACAAAAATGCACTCTTATCTAATACGGCATATCAATTTCGGCTGTCTATCGTTATTCGGTTTAACATCATTACTTAATTTCAATAAGTTTACTTTACAAATTTTCATATTACGACTAAGTTGACATTAATCATTATGCCAGGTACCGAAATGCTTTCTTGATTTTCAGAATTCTTAACTTTTTTTCTGTCAATTCTCCATCACTCATGAAAAATTGTTAAATTATCTCCTGGGGGTAATTTACCCCAAGTTTGAGAACCTATGCTCTACATAAATGGAGGATTGGATCATTTGATTCAAGAGGGATAGGCAATTGAATGTATTTTAAGTGTTAATTATGATAACTGTTGTGATATAATTGTCATAGTTAAATTATTTGAATGCCCATTATTTGTAAGGTAAGTCTGGATGTGGGAAAAATTCCTCAGCTGTGCTATAATTCCACAGTAAAATAATTATGCGACTGACCATTATTTGTAAGGTAAGTCCGGATGTGGGAAATATTCCTTAGCTGTGCTATATTTTCCAGAGTAAAATAATTGAGACTCACCATTATTTGTAGGGTAAGTCTGGATGTTGGAAATATTCCAAAGGAAATTATGAAAGGAATAATTAGTCCGATTAACGTTAATAAAATTATATAGGTCAACATAAGAACAACACGAGACACTTGAGGAAGGTGATATTTCAAAATAAGAAAGCAAAAGAGATGACAGAACAGATAGAGGAACAGTAAAGGGAGTTTAGAGAAGGAAGAGAGTGAGTAAGTAAGCTTTGATGGAGCTGGGAATATATGATAAAATTCATAAAAATACAATGTGAATGGTGTAAAAATATATTAGTCAACTTAAGTGCCATCTGGTGACATGCCCCTAGATTATAGGAAAGCTTTGGGGGATATAAGGAATCAAGATATTATCCTATAAATCATCACTGATAACAATCCCCCAACGACATATATAAGAGGATTATCCCTTTCAGCTCTGCACGTTAGTCTCTCTCTCTCTCTCTCTCTCTCTCTCTCTCTCTCTCTCTCTCTCTCTCTCTCTTCGTTTACACACATACACTCATATAAATATATATATATATATATATATATATATATATATATATATATATATATTTATATATATATATTTATATAACTTTTACAACAAAGTTTATTTAGACAGTTACGATTTGATTACATCAGTCTGATAAAAAAAAAAAACAATAAGATAAACAACATCACAAATAAAATTTAAAATACAATTATCAAAAACTCTACATTCATATAAACAATCTATCATCCAATTCTGAAATCGCTTAACCTCGCAGAGGAAAATCAAGCATTTGAAGTAAGAAAGGAAATTAAACTGGGGAGGAAAAAAAAAAACCCACAGAAACTTTCAAACATCAACGAAACTAGTCAGATACAAACGCGTTCTAATGCCAGAACCTATTATCCTTCAGAAGATAGAGCAAGCAATACGAAATGTTTTGAAAAAAAAAAAAAAAAAAAAAAAAAAAAAAAAAAAAAAAAAAAAAAAAAAAAAAAAAAAAACAGTGGGAACGAAAAAAACTCGCATAACTCGCAGACTTGCCAAGAGTGTTTGGAGGGTGGGGGTTAAAAACCCCATTGAAATAAACCAATATTAGCACTCTCCATATAAAGTCCTTCCTAACGTAATGACCATTAGTGTTTCTCAATGTCATACTTAGAAAAAAAATCGTGTTATAGTTCTCTTGCTTACGGGTACATTCGGGCATACTATTGTATCTAATTTCTCTTCCTCTTGTTTTGTTAAAGTTTTCATAGTTTATATAGGAATTATTTATTTTAATGTTGATACTGTTTTTAAAATATTTTATTTTTCCTTGTTTCATTTCCTTACTGAGCTATTTTCCCTGTTGGGGATCTTGGGCTTTTAGCATCCTGCTTTCCTAACTAGGCTTATAGCTTAGAAAGTAATAATAATAATAATAATAATAATAATAATAATAATAATAATAATTCTCCCATGTCTTTATAAATAACTTCAGTCTTTTTCATGACTGCCCCCCCCCCCCTCTTTCTGCCTGTTGCCAATTCATGAAATATAGATTAACTTTGTTAATTAGAAAATTTATCGTTTAGTTTTCACAAACTTCAAGTCACCTTAGGAGAAGCTTTAAGTTTTTTCCGATATTTTATGTTCTCTTTTTCGATACTTTTCGTCTACAAATGGATCATTTTCCTAGACTGCCAATCTATAAACACACAGCTTATTACACGAGATAATTCCAGTTGAGTTTTAAACATATTTTTTTTCTAGAATTCATTATTTTGTCTTTCAATAAACACTTTTGTCTATTCATATAATTTGATATTTTTTCTTCTTAATGCATCTTAGTCTAATGTCATTATTCTTCTGTTCACTTTTAAAAGTATTTAATTTCTTTGTTTCACCTTACAAGTATTTGATTATCTATAGCATCAAGTATTTCTCATTTTGCCAATAAAACATATTTGTCTTTGTCGATATAATCCTTCATTCCACTTCATACATAATTTACATTTTACTTATTCATACCGTTCTACTTCCCCTATGTAATTCAATAGTATATCCCCAAACAAACATTTCATTTATTCATTCAATTCATTCATTAATTTCTCAACGTAAGCAACTCATGCACTCCAGATAATAAGAGATGAAAAACTGAACGATTTAAAGGATTACTTGGAGAAATAGTTTAATCCTCTTAGGACGACGGACCTCAGCGTAGGTTTCATCTATTTCTTTACACCTCCAAAATCTGAAGCTCTTTCTGCCTGGTATTTTCACTATATTTCTGCATCTATACACTCTTTCTGGGGGAATCGAGCCATGACGTCCTGATGGAAGTTCCTCAAAAGCAGCTTTCTAATTAGGATATTTCTGTGAGTGATATACCAGAGGATTTTAACTGTAGAGGTATCATGGGGTTACTAACCCCAAAAGCGAATATCCCGAAAGATATTTTGTATAGACCAGGGAAGTGTTTAAAACAAGTCATGGTTATCCTTCCTCGAATAGAATTAACCTTGTCTCGAAAGATATGGGATAGAATTGGATATATGACGCGATAGAGCCGTTACATCTCCCAATCCCATTGTGCTACAACTAACACGTCTCCTGTAAATCCATTCTTTTTCCCAGACGCCCTCTTGACGATTGCTTGGAGTTTTTTCTACGTGTTTTCATAGCTTTTTGAGAGATTTTGCGATCATGGATGCTTCAGCTTCTTCCTCATCGACTTGAGTTCAGTACACTTTTCTTGTGTGTTGGAGAATTTCATGTCTCCACCCCATTATTACCCCAAATCTGGAACTCTTCCTACCACGAATTTTCTTTATACTTCTGCATCTATACACTCTTTATAATGTCTTCTAAAGGGTATAGGTGCCCTGTGTAACGTCTCCGACTGGTGATCGCCGGACTAGGGTTCCAGTTCCAGTCAAACTTGTTAGTTCCTAAGTAGCTGTAACCTCACCATTCCTGTTAGTTAAGGATGGCAGGTTTGGGGGAGCCTATAGGTCTACCTAATG
>NC_090749.1:39224293-39226793 GCF_036898095.1 Palaemon carinicauda | reverse complement strand
ATATATATAGTATAGATATTATATATGTATATATTTATATTATATATTATATATATATATATATATATATATAATGAGATTTTCATATTTTTTTTATTATTTCCTATATTCACATATGTAAAACGTGTTATTTTTATTGAAATTTGCTCTCTCTCTCTCTCTCTCTCTCTCTCTCTCTCTCTCTCTCTCTCTCTCATATATATATATATATATATATATAAATATATATATATATATATATATATATAATGAGTTTTTCATTATTTTTTTAATAATTTCCTATATTCACATATCTAAAACGTGTTATTTTATAGAGATTTGCTCTCTCTCTCTCTCTCTCTCTCTCTCTCTCTCTCTCTATATATATATATATATATATTATATATATACATATATATATACATATATATATATATATATATATATGTATATACATATATATATATATATATATATATGTATGTATATATATATATATGTATATATACATATATATATATATATATATATATCGCTCTTCCTCCATACTTTTGACATGTCCAAACCATCTAAGCTGTCATCTCTCCACAAAATCCAGAATACCCTCCACTCCCAGTACTCTTCTAATATCTTCATTTCGTAGTCTATGCAGTCTTGTCACACCTTTTATGAGTCTTAAGGCTTTCATCTCAGCTGCTTGGAGTGGGCTTCTAGTTCTAAATGTTAATGTCCATGATTCATGGCCATAAGTCAATATTGGTCTTAAAATAGCTAGGTATATTATGGTTTTCACTTTGCGAGATATGTTTCTGTCTTTCATTAGCGGGTAGAGGAGATACAAATTTTTACTGAATTTCTGAACTCGGGTAGTTATTTCCAGTTTTGGATCGTTTTGGTCACAAAACTCCACTCCTAAGTATTTGAAATTTCTACACTGTTTCAATGTATGACCATCTAATTCTACATCTACGTTGTTTGGTGTTCGTGATAGGTGCATAATCTCTGTCTTATCCTTGTTGATCCGCATTCCATTTGTTGTTAAGGTCGCATTCCAGTTGTTGGCGTTTTCTTGGAGAGCTTCTGCGTTGGGGGCTATCATTGCGTGGTCATCTGCATACAGAAGGTTGATGATCATATCTTCAGCTTCGTCCTCGCCTCGTCCCTAATACATTTATCTAGGAACAATATAAAATGAAGTGGAGAAAGGACACTGCCCTGTCTTACTCCTGATTTAATTTCAAACCAATCTTCATTCTCTTGATTTGTTTTTACTCTGGATTTGATGTTTTGAAAGGTGTTATAAATTGCTCCTATAAGATTCTCAGGGATTCCATAGTAAGGGTCTTTTAGGACATCGCATATTTTCATTCTTGGTACTCTATCAAAAGCCTTTTCTAGGTCTATAAAAGCAATATATCTGTCCCTGTTCCATTCTCAGCTTTTCTAGAATATCATCTTGAGTGAGAAAATCATATCAGTTGTCCCCTCTTCCTTGCCGAAAACCACTTTGCCATTCCCCCAGCTTTGGTTCAACATATCCTCTCAATCTGGTTTCAAGTATTCTTTCATATACTTTAAAAGCGTTGTGACATTAGGGATATTCCTCTATAATTGCTGCAATTTGTCTTGTCACCTTTTTTTTATAGATTGGGCATATTAGATCTCTTCTCCAGTCTTCATATGGTATTTGTCCATACCAGAATATGTCGATTAGTTCCAGCAGCCAAATGACTCCGTCATCACCCATGTTTTTAAGGAGCTCTGCAGGTATTGTATCCACTCCAGGGGCCTTACCATTTCTCATCCTCTTGAGGGCATTTTTTACTTCCTGTGTCGTTATGTCAGGTTCTGCATCCCCAACCACATCAAATTCTACATGTTCTTCAAGGTCTTTATTTTCATTGTTTAGTAGTGTTTCAAAGTGATGCTTCCATCCTAATTCAATTTCTCGGGGGTTCGGTTAAAATTGTCCCCTCCACAGGGTCTTTGATTACATACGTTGGTGGTTGGCACCCTTTCTATAATTTTTAGCTGTGCTATATATGAGTTTTCTAGTACCTTAGAGATCATTTCCTAGGTTTTTGGAATGGACACCAGAAGGAAGGAGGCCGGTAGGAAGACCAAAACTGAGATGGCTAAAAAACATAGAGAGAAGAGTAGAGAGGAGAGGCTTCAGTTTGCGGGAAGTTGATGAGATGAGGCTCTATGAGGATCACCAAGAATGGAGACAGTTCTTGAAGCAGGACAACTGACAGGCCTAGAGGCCTACCTGGCGTCTGGTAAGAAAGGTGATAATATATATATATATATATATATATAAATATATATATATATATATATATATATGTATAAATATATATGTATAAATTTATATGTATATATATATATATATATATATATAAATATATATGTATAAATATATATATATATATATATATGTATATATATATATATATATATATATGTATATATATATATATATATATACATATATATATATATTATATATATATATATATAT
>NC_090749.1:39211793-39214293 GCF_036898095.1 Palaemon carinicauda | reverse complement strand
TGATCGATGGAGAAGGATTTTCTCCTCTATATTCATAATAGCCATTCATGTGTCAGAGAGAGAGAGAGAGAGAGAGAGAGAGAGAGAGAGAGAGAGAGAGAGAGAGAGATTGTCTTATACCAAATAATTTAGAAAGGAAATTCTTTGATATTGTTTCATATATAAAACTCGTAAAATTTAGGCTTTGAGAGAGAGAGAGAGAGAGAGAGGAGAGAGAGAGGAGAGAGAGAGAGATTGTCTTTTACCCTTTTTAGGAAGGAAATTCTTTTATTTTGTTTTATGTATAAACTTAAAATTTGAGCTTTGATTGAGAGAGAGAGAGAGAGAGAGAGAGAGGAGAGGGATGGAGAGAGAGAGAGAGAGAGAGAGAGAGAGTTGTGTTTTACCCTTTTGAGAAAGGAAATTCTTTCATTTTGTTTTATGTATAAACTAAAAATTTGAGCTTTGATTGATAGAGAGAGAGAGAGAGAGAGAGAGAGAGAGAGAGAGAGAGAGAGAATCATTTCCGTACACAAGAGACCTTTCTATTCCAAGTATCTGAACCCTTTTCTTCCCTGCTTAGCAGAGAACTTTCTTCCCTCTGAAGACAAAACTTTCTTCCTACTTCCAAATCACAGCTCCTTTCTCCTGCTGACGGCCAGTCTTTCATCTTCGCCATTATCCGACAATTTCTTCCCTTTTAAAACCAGAAAACTTCATTCCAAAACAGGAGTACACAACTTTCCCACTTTATCACGGAGTTTCTCCCCCACACTTTCTAAACCCCCCCCCCCCCCCACACACACACACCCAAACGACCACTGCATCTACACGTCTTCCCTCCCACAAGAAAAGGGTTCTTTTAAATTTACTTACTACACTCGTCCTATAACTAAATCTCCTTTGGTAAGGAACAGTCAAAGCAACAGCTAAGAAAATCTAAGAGATTCAAATTGTGGACATTCCCCCAATTATTATTATTATTATTATTCCCCCGAATTATTATTATTATTATTATTATTATTAAAATGGTAGTTCTGTAATTATCAGACGCGGGGAAACGCAGTTTAATAAGAACTGTAGTGCAAGCACAAATCGAAACATCATCTTCATCCAATCACCTTTATTACAACGTTTCGGACAATTTGTCCATCATCAGGTTCTGAAAAGTTAAAAACATACATTGATACAAGCAATAAAAAACATTGGTAAAAGACTTGACAAAAATAAGATAATTTAAAATTATAAATAGTACTTAAAAACACTTTTCTGCTGAAAGCAGAGTTATCTAGGTTTAGTTTTGGTTGAAGTTTTTCTATGTAAAATGTTTTCCAATAGTCTTACCTCGGTCTCAAATCGAGCTTTACATATAATACTAAAATCAAGATGATTAAAATTGGTGTTACACACTCCATGGCAATGGTCTCTTATAGAGGAATGAGAAGGCTTACCCAGCGGTAGAAGGGTCCTTGAACTAATGCCTCTATGTTCAAAGGTTCTGGTAGACAACATTTTTGTCGAACTACCCACATAGTGAGAGAGAGAGAGAGAGAGAGAGAGAGAGAGAGAGAGAGAGAGAGAGAGAGATTGTCTTACACCATTCTTTTTGGGGAAGATTTTCTATGATTGGGGATAGACAAGAGAAATGGTAGAAGCTTTTCAAGAAAGTTTGAAGCTGTGTGCAAGTCTAGAACCCTGAAGTATAGAGGAGCTGGTTTGTGTAATAAAATCTAATTGGAAGGAGGAAGATTAAGGAAAGGATGTTAGCATGGATGTGGGGATGATTAGAGGTAATTTCTATTTATTAGTATATACGAGTAAATATAAGAAGGAAGAAAGGAAGCAAATGCTATGCAGAAGATTTGCAAGAAACGAGAAGTGAGCTAAAGCCAAGATAAAAGTGTATGAAAGAATTGTTCAACCAACCCCCTTACATGCGGATTTCAAAAGGGAAAATATTAAAGGTTTAAGAAATGAAAATGATTTTTTTATATATATTACTGTATTGTGGTGTAAGAAGAATTGCTGAGGCATGAATTCTGAAAATACATTGGAGAAGTAATTTCAGGTTGTTCATGACGAGAGACTAATTTGTATATATATATATATATATATATATATATATATAACAACAACAAATACAGCAGTTTCTAATACATTGTAGGACAGAAGACTCACACATTTCCTTGTTCATGTCTGGAGTTTGGCCGTTTTGATCACCACGCTGGCCAACTGCGGATTGGTGATGGTTGAGACCTTTTGTCAAAAGGCTCACAGCAAACCAACCTAGTCTGCGTGACCATATGATTACAGGTTTGCTGCTCATGGCGATACATGAAGCCTCTCACCACTCTAAGTTATCCCCACTCAGAAAGTGTATGTGTGTATGTAAATTCATGAACCATCATAGCTAGTAAGTCATCCTATTCCCTCCCCTCCCCGTCTCCCCTCCCCGTTTCCCCCCCCCCCCTCTACCTCCCTCTCCCTCAACCCCCTCTCCCTTCTCTCATATCTTGTATTC
>NC_090749.1:39193848-39198848 GCF_036898095.1 Palaemon carinicauda | reverse complement strand
ATAGATATGGTCACTCAATTTTCCAAGTAAAATCAAGGGTATGTATTTTTAGCGCCACCATAATATCTAAAAAGTATTGATAAGGTCACTCAATTCTCCAAGTAAAATCAAGGGTATGTTTTTTAAGCGCCACCTTAATATCTAAAAAGTATTGATAAGGTCACTCAATTCTCCAAGTAAAATCAAGGGTATGTATTTTAAGTTTTACCATAAAATCTACAAAGCATCGATAAGGTAATTCTATTCTCCAAGTAAAGTCAAGGGTAACGAAGCTTCGCTAACTGAATCAACAGGCGAGAGAAAACCTTTTTATTTAGGCCGAATGTTTTCAGGATAATCATGATGAACTCCGACAAAGAAATCCTAATATTTTCAATGTTGAGCATATCAGCGAGCGAGATTTTTTCAATCTATTGTTTCCTCTATATATTCAATATGCTCTTGCAAATTACAGTTTATTTTTACACATCTTGGCCTCAGTAGGTTGATTAAGAGAGGATTTTTAATTTTGCGTCAAGTCATACGAGTTTCTAAACATGAAATTGCTCGGTATATATTCTGTTTCATTGAAATAATTGGAATATCACCTGACAACCTGATACCTCCAGCTACATTTTCTGAGAATATTTCTGGATCCAAATATTTTTGTCAGACCTTTTAGCCGTATATTTTGTGAAGAATATTCTCAAAGATTGTCTTTGAATTTTGGACACCTGTAACTTTCATATAAAAGATTATTTTAAATCTATGTTCTTCACATAAATATTTAAATAGAATCATATTTTTTCTGTTCTACAGATTCATTAATACTCTTTTCTATTCGCTTTACAAATTAAAAAGAAAAATAAAAAAGTCCAAAGGAATGTTCAGTTTTTAATCTCATTCCTTATACTATTATCAACTGATCGCTATTCATAACTAAAAGCTATTCAAAAATTCCTGCGAAATATATTTTTGTTTCCCATCATATGATTGTTATCTTTCAAAAAAATGTTATCCCCCCACCCCCCACAGGTTATGAAATGACCGGCGTTTGTTTTTCTAAGAGCAGGATTACGCCAAAACTTCTTGACAGATTCTAACAAAATTTTTACGACGGATAGTCATTATACTCCGGAGGAACACATTAAATTTTGGTTATTATTATTATAAGTAAATTTATTCATGGTCAACATGAAAAGGGGAAAGCTTGGTCCGTAGACTTGAGTAAAATGTTGACAGTCTTCGTTGGCGAAAGTCTGGAATCTCTAATTGTTCTTTCTTCATGTTTCTATTAATAGTCTTAATGCTAATAATCCGTTCCTTATGGTATAAATTTTCCTTTTAAAAATGGATGTCATGTCTGCATGAGCTATATTTACATAACCGCATTTCACGCTTCTATTCATCTTTCCAACTTAATTTTCACGCTAGCTCTTTTAGACAAAATCCCTTAGAGCAGATATTCTTTTTCCCTCCTACTTTTTACATTCTGGTAGAAAAACAAATATTAAACGTTTCAGTAAATATAACTACAATTTTGAAAGATTTATGAGGAATTTTGTAACTTAGAAAACGGAGTTAATTTTTATCAATTATTTATGACGTTAACAAAAAAAAAATCTAGCATCTTTTGTATTAGTCATTTGACAAAGGCTTCTAGCTGCATGGCTCAGTTGGGTAAAAAACAAATAATATCAAACATTTTGGGAAATATAATTAAAATTTTGGAAAGACTCTTAAATGAGATTTTCAACTTACGAAATTTTCACAGAGTTCACTTTTATTCAGTATTTCTGACACCAACAATAACAAGCAGACAGAGAAATCAGAAGTCTCATACCTCCATCAACGAAGACTGTCAAAATTTTACTCAAGTCTGACAGTGAACGAATGTACCGGATTATCATTACCATGGATCCGGTTAGTGATCCGGATCACCACAAAAATCTAAACACCTAAAATTATCTCACTTCTGGCATATCGTGAAATTTTCATCAAAATGCATCTTCAACTTTTGAGTTAGACTGGCGACAAACGTATAGTCAAAGATTAAAACAATGCATTAAGAGTCATATTACCAACATATCCAGCTGCATGTCTCAATCTCGTGATGCATTGGCATGCAGTCTACCAAATCTTTAAACAACCCTTAATTATCCCACTTCTGACATATCCAGAAATTGTCATCAAAATGCATCTTCAACTATTGAGTTAGACTGGTGTCAAACGACCAAACAGAAGTGAAAACATTGCATTAGGAGTCATATTACCAACATTTCCAGCTGCACGCCTCAATCTTGTGATGCATTGCCATGCAGTCTATCACCCATCCACTCGCCTACTTCAATTTTAATTCAGTTCTCTCACCGGGGGGAAAGAGAGGGAGAGAGAGAGAGAGTCTTAGTCTGTAAGGGAAATTCCTCCACTGCAAAATTCTCAGATTCTTCTCTTCCCTCAACGTTGCTTGGAAAAAAGGCTGAGGCGAAAAGATGTTGATGCGAGAAGCCAGCTCAATTCTCGGGAGACTTTCTCATCGAATATATTCCGACAGAATATATTGGTGGGATGAGACAGTCTTGCACTTCGTGCTGATGAATGGATATATATTCTCTTTGACACCTTACAAAAAAAAAAAAAAGATGTATAGGCTGCCTTCCACCCCGTCTGATATTAAATTGGATGTGATATATTTTTTAATAACAGAATGCCAGGGGAAATTGTCTTGGGTGTTTTTCTGTCAGTAAAGAAGACAGTAATGGGATATGATTACGTATTTAATGTTTAGTGACACATGAAGACAATATATATATACATTGAGCTTTTAATTTAATACTGCTCCATTCATCCTCTCCTGCTTCACGCTTCATAGTCCTTAGCCATGTAGGCCTGGTTCTTCCAACGCTTCTAGTGGCCTGTGGAGCCCAGTTAAACGTTTGGTGAACCGGTATCTCTTAGGGAGAGTGAAGAGCATGCCCAAACCATCTCCATCTACCCCCCAGCATGATCTCATTCACATATGGCAATCGTGCAATCTCTCTTATAGTTCCATTTCTAATCTTTTCCTGCCATTTAACTCCCAATATCCTTCTGAGGGATTTGTTCTCAAATCTACTAAATCTATTGGAGATTGTTTCATTGTCATACCGTAACTCATGTCCACACAGTAACACCGATCTCACTAAAGTGATATATATAGCCTAATGTATACACGTAACTTCAGGTGATTGCATTTCCAAAATTTACTTAACCTCGTCATTGTAAGATTTTCTTTTTTTAATCTGATTCCTGATTCATATTTTTAATCTTAAAATGCCATAGGATAACCAACGTAATTTATATATATATATATATATATATATATATATATATATATATATATATATATATATATATATATATATATATATATATATATATATATATATATATATATATATATATATATATATATATATATATATATAGTTTGCCTGAGGGTACACTCAGGCAAACTATTTTATCTTATTTCTCATCCTTTGGCTTTTTTAAATTTTTATAGTTTATATATGAAATATTTCTTTAAAGGTTGTTACTGTTCTTAAAAATATTTGATTTTTCGTTGTTTCCTTTCTTCACTGGGCTATTTTCTGTTAGGGCCCTTGGGCTTATAGCATCCATGATAATAATGTAATAAAGACTCAAGTCAATATCTAAGATAAGAGGGACATTGATCCCATTTTTTTTCCTTTCAAAATTCAGCATCGCCTATTCAAACTTCTAAGTGGCAATTGACAAACATTTTTTCCCAACTCCAGCGGAAGTTTCAAAAAGTGTTAGATTATTTACATTTAATCTAATAATAATCATTAAATAAAAATCAAATACAAAACATACTTTAGTAGAAAAAGAAATACATAGGAGATAAATTCCTTTATCTACAATCTGATTCAATTTAAGACTATTAGCATTAAACATCTTTGTTATAATCAACTAATGTCAAATCACTTATTTTCTTTTGTGAATTTTCAATATCAACATATTCTATATCTGATCTAACTGTCATATCAAATATCATCAAGTCCTATTTCAATAACAGCGAGAATGAAAAAATAAAATATAGTGTCAGAGATTATGAAATCAGACAAAATACATTCATGACCTTAAAGGCCATCTCTACATCTTCGTGTATATAATGCAAGATTATAAATTTACTTTATACTCACCTGACTATAATAAATCCATTATATAATCTGTATGTCATTTTTCCTCTTCTCCATATTCCATGCCTTTCTTTCAATCTACCAAAGACCAGCCCTATCCAAGCAATGGACCTTTGATCACACAGAAGATATTTACAGTACATTTCATCTTGGTCTTTGCGATGAAGACTTTTACAAACAAACCTTTATTTTGATTCGACAATCGTTTCTGAAGCTGTTTTAATTCAAGATGAAGAGGATAATGATTAAGAGGATATAATTGAGAGAATCGAGGAGAATAACTTTAAGAAACAGAGAAGATTAAAATTACAAATTCTTCATATGTTGTTCAAAAAATATGATTTTCTAAAAACTGCGTATAAAAATATTTATTTTACGCCACTCCAATTCTAAATAAGAAAGAAATAATGATGTTAAGGAGTTTTCTATTATAAAATAATGAAATGTTCATAATTATTTCCAATGATAAAGGTACTTTAAGGTGATATATATTATACTACTCTCCATTAATTAAAGATAACGAGTTTTTTTATCTTTAGTGAGAGTAACTCCATTTCAGGATATACTGTACTTCTAATCACAGTATTTACTATGGATAAGGTTGGTAGCCAAAAAACTTATACTTGTATGGAAATTTTGGATGTCAGCCTGGGGCCATCAACGAATCTAACAGACGTGAGTCGATGCTGCAGTCATCATTCAAGACATACCTTCAGCAGAAAGTCTTTCCAACCATCAATACACATATATACAACCACTATATATATAATAAATATTATATACAACATATACACATATACAATATATGCACAACATATA
>NC_090749.1:39166348-39171348 GCF_036898095.1 Palaemon carinicauda | reverse complement strand
AATACTGCGTAATACTGAGTCTATGTATATATTATACCTGAATTATAGGTAAAATATAAGTAAAAAAATCTGTAGGGCAATATCATTAATTTAATGCCCATCTAAATATGAGTTTTTACATTTATACTCCAAAGAAAACTTAAAAATGCATAAATAGAAGAATAAACTGACATTATTTCTCAACTATTAGAAAAAGCATTAAAATAAAAAGAAAAAAAAAACTTTTAAGCAAACAGATTAAAACAATTAACAAAATAAGGATAACCTCCTATCTCCGAGATATCTAAAAGCCCTAGATCATATTTTACAAACTAATAAAATACGACTCTCTCAATAAAACCTTTGGAAAAATAATGTAAAAGTCAACAGTAGTGGCGTCTTTAAATGGGACTAATTACCTTGATATAGCAGAGGCCTCTCCACCTCATCAGGATATCTCCACTTACCTGGAAAGAAAAAAAAAAGGTTAATCACCAATAACAAGTTTCAATATAGTTAAGCAATTTCATATTTTCTTTACCATTCTTTTTTTTTTGTAAATTTTAATTGTTTAACAATTACACAATTGTTTATACTCATAACATACCAAAAATCCATGGGAAATTTTCCGGGTATCATTTAGAACTTTTGCTTAAGAATACACTGTACGAATATAAGTCAACCCACTACCAATCATTGCTAGCGCAGGTGGGCGGGGCTTTTGACTAACAACACCAATAGCGGCGCAGCAGTGACGTCATTGTTAGGAACACCTCTTCTTTCTCTTCTTTCCGCCTATCCCTTTTCTCTATCACATAACATCTGTTTAAGTAACACGTACGTAGGAGTTTGACACTTTTCTTTTAGTTTCCCACTTAGATAAAAGAAAACGGAAGCCCAACAAATGCTATCCAACGCCGGCTATATACCTACACAGTCCACTTCTAATTGAGTCAGAGTGAGTCCTGTGCTTTTCCTAATAGTTACGTCACACCACCTGAATGTCCGCCTCTGTACAATTTTTTACTTGTTTTACTGTGTATTTCATGGACCATGACACCCTCTTTTTTTAATATAACTATTGAACTAGGCTTCTGATTTATGTGAAACTGAAAACCACCAGGGTTTGAAACACCGACCTAATTAAGAAAAATGGATTCAAGCATCTACTCCGTAGTATTGTCTTACTTTATATAGAGAAATGTCATCTAAATTCTGTGGTTATGGCGAGAACGGAAATTAAGACCTGGCAACTAGGCGTAGAATGACGTATGTCAACCATGACGTGAGCCCCTGACGTTTACACCTGCCACGCCCCCCTTTCTGTATGGTTATATAAAGATATATAAGTTGTAGTGAATTATACTGCTCTTTGATGGAATCTAAAGATACTGATTAGTTATATTTAAATAAACTAATTTTTAGACTCACTTGTGTTTATTATTTAATTAATAGTTAATTTTACGAAAAAAAGACAAAAAAATTAAAATCTCGGAAGGCAGTCAGAGAGGTGATCGCACTAGGGAAGGTACACGCCTGTTACATACGGTCATTGACAAGGCTCCTGCTGACACTTTGTTGACTGAACTACTATTGACATTTTATATCATGTCTAGAATGCTTCACCATTGTCCACAAGGTTGTCGTAATGCTTTTGTGTTGCGACTCTTAACATACTTCAAGAGGGAACAACACAACAATAAACTGAAAATTGGATTGAATAGGTTGGTATCATGTTGTCATGTTTAATGCTCGTACCATCACAGACATATATAGTTGAATATGATGCATTATCAGATTTTCTCTCTCTCTCTCTCTCTCTCTCTCTCTCTCTCTCTCTCTCATCTCTCTCCTCTTCTCTCTCTCTCTCTCTCACACACATACACTGTATATATATATATATATATATATATATATATATATATATATATATATATATATATACATATATATATATATATATATATATATATATATTATATATATATAAATTATAAATACACTGTATATATATATATATATATATAGTATATATATATATATATATATATATATTATATATATATATATAAAATTATAAATAATATATATATATATATATATATATATATATATATTTACTTTATATATATATATATATATATATATATATATATATATATATATATATATATGTATAATATATATATATATATATATATATATATATATATATATATATATATATATATTCTATTTCAGTCTTGTAACTTTATTCATTATAATGTTAGCTGTTATATTACTAATTATGTACAATACATTTATTGTTAATAAAGTATTACTATTCTTCCACCTCCATCCAATCCTCAGCCATATTAAATATTTATAATGACCATGTTATGTGCGCATCCTCAACAATCATTCCATAACTTCAACACAATAATGACTGCATTCCTGTATTGAAAATAAAAACACCTATCTCTATCAAAGATATAATTATATATAATTTCTTGTACTGATATAATGAGGGGGCGTGGCAGGTGTAAACGTCACGGGCCTCACGTCATAGTTAACATACGTCATTCTGCTCCTAGTTGCCAGGTCTTAATTTCCGTTCTCGCCATAACCACAGAATTTAGATGACATTTCTCTATATAAAGTAAGACAATAATGCGGAGTAGATGCTTGAATCCATTTTTTCTTAATTAGGTCGGTGTCTCAAACTCTGGTGGTTTCAGTTTCACATTAATCAGAAGCCTAGTTCATTAGTTATATTAAAAAAAGAGGGTGTCATGGTCCGTGAAATACACAGTAGTTTTCTAGTGGGTCGTCCTGTTTCCAAATATTCTTTTTGCATCAGCTGCACCAATACTGTTAGGAATGACCGGAATGTTTGATATGGTTGCAAAGGGAAATCTCGACTCTAGGACATTACGTAAGTCCCTGAAGACTGGAACAAGAACCAATTCTGTCTGGAACTATATTTTCTTCGTCAAAATTACATACGGCCACTTTAGAGAGATGATGGCCCAGGCTGAACTACACGGGGTTATGTAACGGAGTTTAATAGCTAAACCAACAAACGATTAAATACTTATATATATATATATATATATATATATATATATATATATATATATATATATATATATATATATATATATATATATATATATATATCTGGAAATTTGAAAGATTTCAATTCCGAAATGGATATCGTACATTACAGATTTTTTTTTTTTTATTAAACGCACATTAAAGATGGTAACTGCAACTGTAGTAACTTTCTCTTGCTACTCTGCTACAATTAAGAACATTCCTCACTGACAGTAGACACCCTTCCTAGGCCTTTGGATACCCAGGTGCCTGTGACGTCAACCTTCGTCATTTTCTTACTATTTCATTATCTAGATAAAATCACTTATCAAAGAGAGGCTGTTTAGACATTTCATTTTTTATTATCTGTCTCTTTATCATTTGTTTATTATCCATTCAATTTCGTAATTCTAAATAAATGAATAAAAAAAAGTTAAAAAGATAAAAACGCATAATAATAATGAACAAAGCGCGTGTTTGTGTAGGTGTTAGTTAGAAGCAGGTAAAATGGTGCGACAGTGAACATTTGCTTTTTCTCAAATTACATATTTTTCTATTAAAGTAGCTATCAGCGTTCTTTTAAAGCTAATTTGCTTGATAATTATAAATCCATTCTTGTTATTTACTATATCTCCCCTACAAAATAAAGAGCATATCTCTCTCTCTCTCTCTCTCTCTCTCTCTCTCTCTCTCTCTCTCTCCTCTCTCTCTCTCTCTCGAGATATATATATATGTATATATATATATATATATATATATATATATATATATATATATATATATATATATATATATATATATATATATATATACATATATATATATATATATATATATATAAATGTATATATATGTATGTATATATATACATATATATATTTATATATATATATATATATATATATATATACATATATATATATATAGTGCGTATATGTATGTATGTATGTGTGTATATATACATATTTATGAGCAAATATCTGGGTATATATATATATATATATATATATATATATATATATATATATATATATATATATATATATATGTATATATATATATATATATATATATATATATATATATATATATATATATATAGATATATTTATATATATATATATATATATATATATATATAATATTATATAATATATATATATATATAGTATCTATTCATTCCTGTTACGCTCAGCGGCATTACCAGACATACATCTGTTCGCTGTCTCCCATTCCTCAGGTAGGTAGATAGGAAGTAGTCATACCATGGTGAGAGGGATTACAACGAGAGATCAGTGTGTGTGTGCGTGGGTGCATATCTATCTAAATATCTAACCATCATTTATGACGGATCGCCTACTCTAGTTTATTATATTTTCTCCGGTTTCTTTCAACGAAGAACGAACAAACAAATATCTTGCCTTCGCAATCACTTTCTAAAACATTTCTATTTGTCTTTCTCCATCCAGTTCCCTGTTCATTTCCCCCACGTCAAATAGTTCGTATCGTGAGACTCAAGACATATTGGGGAGCAATCGTCTAAGCTAATGAATCTGTGTTTATAATTAACAGATAATTTACAAGGACTTGCTTCCATGAAGTCAAACACGTGCTTAATATACCTGTTGGTGACCCATTACCTTTGATAGTTCTGGCTGTTGTGAATGCTGGATGTGATGATTAAAGAGCTTTTGGGTTAATTATAATCCTTTCTATTATCATTACCATTTTATTAATTGATTTTTTAACTATAAATAAAGCAATTAGAAGTTTTTTTTTTATATCTAAATCGCCATCCAAAACGTGATTTCAGAAAAGTTGTAGGGTATTATATAGATTTATGAATAGGTTCAATGCATAAGCTGTCAATCTTTTTAAACTAGATATTGAAATTTAGTGACATATATATAACACTACATAAACAAAGTCTCAGACACGCCCATATT
>NC_090749.1:39147862-39155362 GCF_036898095.1 Palaemon carinicauda | reverse complement strand
ATATGCTGTTTATATATATATATATATATATATAATGTATATATGTATATGATTTATATATATGTATATATATATATATATATATATACATATATTATATATATATATATGTGTGTGTGTGTGTGTGTGTTATTTATCCTACCATCACTTGGCTTCAGATTCAACTCACATATGACTTGGCTTGCTTTAGGTTAGTTAAACCAATTCTCCTGAAACACGTTTTGACGTAAGCAGTGAGTAATATACCTAACAGCTAGTCGATTTTACTCGACCTTGAATAGGTTAAGGAACTCCCTTGGGAGGGTTGTAACTTCGGCCCGAATGATACCTTTTAAGGACATGGCTGAGGGACACCTAAATCCCTACGTAATGGAGTGTACGGTCAGTGTCAATTAAGGAAACCTGCCTTGCTAGAGGTTCGAAAGTTCGAAGACGGATGGTAAATTTTTTTTGTAAAGCTCCTTCCACATGAGCGGGTTTTTTCCGAACGGAAATATTCCGTTAGAAGGCATGCCATCACACTAGATGATTTTCCCCGATCGGCTCTGGTTTATAATACGCGCAAACATAACCGCTCTGGTTTATAATCTGTGCGGACATGACCGCTCTGGTTTATAATCTGTGCGGACATGACCGCTCTGGCTTATAATCTGTGCGGACATGACCGCTCTGGTTTATAATCTGTGCGGACATGACCGCTGTGGTTTATAATCTGTGCGGACATGACCGCTGTGGTTTATAATCTGTGCGGACATGACCGCTCTGGTTTATAATCTGTGCGGACATGACCGCTCTGGTTTATAATCTGTGCGGACATGACCGCTGTGGTTTATAATCTGTGCGGACATGACCGCTCTGGTTTATAATCTGTGCGGACATGACCGATCTGGTTTATAATCTGTGCGGACATGACCGCTGTGGTTTATAATCTGTGCGGACATGACCGCTGTGGTTTATAATCTGTGCGGACATGACCGCTCTAGTTTATAATCTGTGCGGACATGACCGCTCTGGTATATAATCCGCTTGGACAAAACCGCTGTGGTTTATAATACGTGCGGACAAAACCGCTCTGGTTTATAATCCGCGCGTAAGAAACCGCTCTGGTTTATAATCAGCACGTACAAAACCGCTCTGGTTTAGATTCCGCACGAACAAAACCTCTCTGGTCTATATTCCACTCATGTAAAACTGGTCTGTTCTATAATCTGAGCGGACAAAACCACTTTGGTTTATCATCTGCGTGGACAAAACCGCTCTGGTTTATAATCCGCTCGGACAAAACCCCTCTGATTTATAATCCGTGTGGACGAATCCGCTCTCATTTATAATCTGTACAGAAAAAACCTGGTTTAGATTCCGCACGGACAAAACCTCTCTGGTCTATATTCCACTCTTGTAAAACTGGTCTGATCTACAATCCGAGTGGACAAAACCCCTTTGGTTTATCATCTGCGTGGACAAAACCGCTCGGGTTTATAATCCGCTTGGACAAAACCCCTCTGATTTATAATCCGTGTGGACGAATCCGTTCTCATTTATAATTTGTGCGGAAAAAACCGCTCTGGTTTATAAACCGGGTGGTTAAAACCGCTCTGGTTTATAATCCGCAAAGACAAAACTGCTCTGGTTTATAATCTGCGCGGACAAAACCGCTCTAATTTGTAATCCGTGTTGGCAAAACCGCTCTGGTTTATAATCCGCACAGACGAAATCGCTCGAGTTTATAATCCGCACAGACAAATGCTCTCTGGTTTATAATCTGCGTGGACAAAACCGCTCGGGTTTATAATCCGGGCGGACAAAACCACTTTGGTTTTTAATCCGGGTGGACGAAACCGCTTTACTTTATAATTTTACTCTATAATCAATGTGGACAAAACCGCTCTGCTTTATAATCCGCGAAAACAAAACCGCTCTGGTTTATAATCCGCTCGGACAAAACTGCTCTAATTTGTAATCCGTGTGGACAAAACCGCGCTGGTTTATAATCCGCGCAGACAAAATCGCTCGGGTTTATAATCCGCGCGGACAAATGCTCTCTGGCTTATAATCTGCGTGGACAAAACCGCTGTGGTTTATAATCCGGCTGGACAAAACCACTCTGGTTTATAATCCACGTGGACGAAACCGCTTTACTTTATAATTTTACTTTATAATCAGTGCGGAGAAAACCGCTATGGTTCATAATCTGCGCGTACAAAATTGCTCTGGTTTATAATCCGCGCGACAAAACCACTCTGGATTATAATGCCTGCGAACAAAACCGCTCGGGTTTATAATCCGGGCGGAAATAACCGCTCGTGTTTATAATCTGCGCAGAAATAACCGCTCTGGTTTATAATACGCATGGACAAAGCCGCTCTGGTTTATAATCTGCGCGGACAAAACCGCTCGAGTTTATAATCTGCGCAGACAAAACCGCTCTGGTTTATAATCCGCATGAACACAACCTCTCGGGTTTATAATCTATGCGGACAAAACCGCTCGAGTTTATAATCCGCGCTGACAAAACCTCATGTGAACAAAACCGCTCGGGTTTATAATCCGTTGGGTCAAAACCGCTCTGGTTTATAATCCACGTGGACAAAACCACTCTGGTATATAATCCACGCTGACGAAACCGCTCAGGTTTATAATCTGCGAGGTCAAAACCGCTTGGGTTTATAATCCGCTCGGACAAAACCACTCTGGTTTATAATCCCATTGGACAAACCGCTCGGGTTTATAATCCGCGCGGACAAAATCGCTCGCGTTTATAATCCGCGCGGACAAAACCTCTCGCGTTTATAATCCGCGCTGACAAAACTGCTCAGGTTTAAAATCTGCGCTGACCAAATTGCTATGGTTTATAATCCGCGTGGAAAAAATAGCTCGTGTTTATAATCCGCATGGACAAAATCGCTCTGGTTTAAATCTGCGCTGAGAAAACATCTTGGTTTCATAATCCGCATGGACAAAACCACTTGGTTTTATAATCTGCGGGAACAAAACCACTTTTGTTTATAATCCTCGCGGACAAAACCGCTCGGGTTTATGATCTGCATGGACAAAACCACTCGGTTTTATAATCCGCGTGGACAATACCGCTCTGTTTTATAATCCGCGCGGACAAAACCGCTATGCATCAATCCACCCCTGTGAAGCGAACCTTAAGGTGACTTTTTATATTCCCCATCCCATGTTGTGTCCTATATCCTGAAACCAAATTTGGGTTTTTTACTTGGTAAGGTAACTTCTGATTTCCCGTTTTTGATTTCACAATTATGAATTTAACGTCTATGCACTTGAAAGTGGGTTCCCTTTATGGCCCGGCCAATCATATTGGGCCAGGCAAACATCCATGGACTTGAATCCACAAGCTCTTCTTTGTCGAAAATAGGTTTTTCTGACTCGAGTTCGGAATCTATCACATATGACGAGAACGTCTTTTGACTCGAAATTGGGATCAATTAGTGCTTAAACAAACTTGCATCTATGGATTTGAAATTCGGGATTTTTTCACCAGACAGATTGATCTCTCTATATTCGAATATAGGAAATTTTGCTTGCGATTGAACCACCCACCCGGGTTTTCAGTGATTTTAGATTGTGTTTGAAAATTCTCCTTTCCTCTTGAAAGTTGTGTTGGTCGTATTATTATTATTATTATTATTATTATTAGTAGTAGTAGTAGTAGTAGTAGTAGTAGTAGTAGTACCCTGATGGCTGTTGCTACTGCTGGTAATTCTTTGATACTATTACAACTACTGCAAATTTTTTTTTTATTTTCATATATAAAGAGAGTAATCAAAGCTGTTGTCGGTATAGGAGGCTACTTCCTCCTCTTCCTACCGGAGGGATAAGGAGAGTTCAGCGTGACCGGATTATATATATACACACACACACATATATATATATATATATATATATATATGCATATATATATATATATATATGCATATATATATATATATATATATATATATATATATATGAATAGTCAAACGCTTGCTCTATTATACGGGGGAGATTATTATTATTATTATTATTATTATTATTATTATTATTATTATTATTATTATTATTTTTTTATGTGTTGCTTATATAATATCTGTAGTAGAAATAACAGAACAAACCTTGAAACTGTCGCAGCTTCAGCAGAAAAATTAAACCACCTTGGAAAATGTTATCACCTTTTTCCACATAATCTTTGTCACATATGAAGTATCGCCATTGTTATCTGTTAAGTGGACCAATATGGACCGTAAGTTGGACCCTTATTCAATCGCGATAGAGAAGGACGTACCACACTACCCCCGAATGGAGGGGAGTGTGGGATGCCTAAACGTAGTGAAACGGTTAGTATATCACCATGATTAGCAAAGCTGTACCACCACCCAACTCTAGACATGAATATGGGCGTGTCTGAGACTTTGTTTATGTAGTGTTATAAATATGTCACTAAATTTCAATATCTAAATTAAAAAGATTGACAGCTTATGCATAGAACATATTCATAAATCTATATAATACTCTACAAATTTTCTGAAATCACGTTTTGGATGGCGATTAAGATATAAAAAAAAACTTCTAATTGCTTTATTTATAGTTAAAAAATCAATTAATAAAATGGTAATGATAATAGAAATGATTATAATTAACCCAAAAGCTCTTTAATCATCACATCCAGCATTCACAACAGCCAGAACTATCAAAGGTAATGAGTCGCCAACAGGTATATTAGGCACGTGTTTGACTTCATGGAAGCGCGTCCTTGTAAATTATCTGTTGATTATAAACACGGATTCATTAGCTTAGAAGAATGCTCCCCAATATGTCTTGAGTGTCACGACACGGAACTATTTGACATGGGGGAAATGAATAGGGAACTGGAATGAGAAAGACGAATAGAAATGTTTTAGAAAGTGATTGCGAAGGCAAGATATTTGTTTGTACATTTTTCGTTGAAACAAACCGGAGAAAATATAATAAACTAGAGTAGGCGATCTGTCATAAATGATGATTAGATATTTAGATATATATGCACCCACGCACACAGTGATCTCTCGTGGTAACCCCTCTCACCATGGTATGATTACTTCCTATCTACCTACCTGAGGGATGGGGAGAGAGCGAACAGATGTATGTCTGGTAATGCCGCTGAGAATAACTGGAATGAATAGATACAGTATATATATATATATATATATATATATATATATATATATATATATATATATATATACCCAGATATTTGCTCATAAATATGTATATACACACATACATACATACACACACACTATATATATATATATATATATATATATATATATATATATATATATATATATATATATATATATATATATATATATATATATATATATGTATATATATATACATATATCGAGAGAGAGAGCCAGACTAATGCTCTTTATTATGTAGGGGAGGTATAGTAAATAACAAGAATGCATTTATATTTAGCAAGCAAATTAGCTTTAAAAGAACGCTGATAGCTACTTTCATGGAAAAAATATGTAATTTGAGAAAAAGCATGTGTTCACTGTCGCACCATTTTACCTGCTTTTATGTGGACTGACTTCATTGAGCAGAAAACTTACAACCTTAACAATTCCCGACACATTCACGGAATTATCTTGATTACTGCTTCGAACTAACTCCTACACAAACACGCACGTTGTTCATTATTTTTATGCATTTTTATCTTTTTAACATTTTTTATTAATTTATTTAGAATTATGAAATTGAATGGATAGTAAACAAATGATAAAGAGACAGATAATAAAAAATGAAATGTCTAAACAGCCTCTCTTTGATAAGTGATTTTATGGAGATAATGAAATAGTAGGACAATGACGAAGTTTGACGTCACAGGCACCTGGGTATCCAAAGGCCTAGGAAGGGTGTCTACTGTCAGTGAGGGATGTTCTTAATTGTAGCAGAGTAGCAAGAGAAAGTTACTACAGTTGCAGTTACCATCTTTAATGTGCGTTTAAAAAGAAATAAAAAAAAAATTCGGTAATGTACGATATCCATTTCTGAATTGAAATCTTTCAAATTTTCAGAAATATATAAGTATTTAATCGTTTGTTGGTTTAGCTATTAAACTCCGTTACATAACCCCGTGTAGTTCAGCTCTCTAAACTGGCCGTATGTAATTTTCATGAAGAAAATATAGTTCCAGACAGAATTGGTTCTTGTTCCAGTCTTCAGGGACTTACGTAATGTCCTAGAGTCGAGATTTCCCTTTGCAACCATATCAAACATTCCAGTCATTCTTAACAATATTGTTGCAGCTGATGCAAAAAGAATATTTGGAAACAGGACGACCCACTAGAAAACTAAACAAGTAAAAAATTGTACAGAGGCGGACATTCAGGTGGTGTGACGTAACTATTAGGAAAAGCACAAGACCCTCTCTCACTCAATTAGTATTATTATTATTATTATTACTATCCAAGCTACAACCCTAATTGGAAAAGCAAGATGCTATAAGCCCAGGGGCTCCAATAGGGAAAAATAGCCCAGTGAGGAAAGGAAATAAGGAAATAAATATATAGGTATAGGTATAGGTATAGGTATAGGTATAGGTATAGCAGGTGTTGGGATAACATCTGTGGGGGTTCCGTTTTCTTTTATCTAAGTGGGAAACTAAAGGAAAAATGTCAACCTCATTTATTCGTGTCACTTAAAGATACAATGAGATACAAACATGAGAGAGAAAGAAAAAGGAGAAATGTTCCTAACAATGACGTCACTGCTTCTTCGCTATTGGTGATGTTCAGTCAGAAGCCTCGCCCACCTGCGGCAGCAATGATTGGTAGTAGGTTGACTTATATTCCTACAGTATATTCTTTAGCAAATGTTCCAAATGATACCCGGAAAATTCCCTATGGATTTTTGGTATGTTATGAGTATAAACAATTGTGTAATTGTTAAACAATTAAAATTTACAAACAAAGAATGGTAAAGAAAATATGAAATTGCTTAACTATATTCAAACTTCTCATTGGTAACTAATGATTTTTTCTTTCCAGGTAAGTGGAGATGTCCTGATGAAGGAGAGAGTGCTCTGCTATATCAAGGTAATTGGTCCCATTTAATGACGCCACCACTGTAGACTTAACATTATTTTTCCAAAGGTTTTATTGACAGAGTCATATTTTATTAGTTTGTAAAATAGGATCTAGGGCCTTTAGATATCTTGGAGATAGGACATTATCCTAATTTTGTTAATTATTTAGTCGGTTTGCTTAAAGGGGGTGTTTTTCTTTTTAATGCTTCTTTTATAAGTAGAGAAATCATGTCGGTTTATTTTATTTTATTATTCTATTGATGTATTTTTAAGCTTTCTTTAGAGTAAAAATATAAATTTTTAAGTTTTCTTTGGAATAAAAATATGAAACTCAATATTTTGATGGGCATTACTTCAATAACTTTGTCCTAAAGATTTTTTACCTATATTTTACCTATAATTCAGGAATAATAAAATATACA
>NC_090749.1:39135362-39142862 GCF_036898095.1 Palaemon carinicauda | reverse complement strand
CAGAATTTCATGTTTTTAATTATGATTAATCGTGTTAATATCTGCTTAGTGTTTAGAGATTTAAAAGGTAGCTCTTTAGTGGCAGAGGTAAGGCACAGGGCACTGAACTACGACCCCAGCTAGGACCAAGGAGTGCCAGGTAATTTTTTTTGATGACTCAATAGGTAAACCTGTGTTCTCGCAAGCCCCGTATCCCTAGCTCATAAGAACGGTGTCGTTTCTGACTCAACTAAAAACTCCTAGACTTAAGCGGGACTTGAACTCACGTAAAACAGATTGCGAGACAAGAACGTACTACCTGTTGCAAGTATTTAGAAGTATTGATGTTTTGTGAATGGAAACATGTTTGATCGATTTGGTTGAATCACTCATCATTTGTATAGGTTTCGTAAGCTGTGCCATTTAGTTAGCAATCATTTTTGAGATGATGCTGTAAGGTTCATGCATACTCGTTTTGGGTCACCCATTCTTTGACTGACCATACTCAAAATAGATTAAAAACACTTACGACAAAACATTAATGTTCATTGGTTACCCTTCTTTATATTAACTATATCCTGAAATGGCAGATATCACAAACTGGATTAAATTTGGAATTTGAGTTTGATCTTTTTTTTTTTTTTCTTTTGGACTGTGAGGAGTTGAGTGTACATTTTTCATATGTATGGAATACAATGAGAGATTAGTCATTATGAAACAGCACTTACGTAATTATGGATAGTTGATTGTTAATATATATACAGTATATCTATATATATATATATATATATATATATGTAGATAGATAGATAGATAGATATATATATTGATAGATATATAGATATATAGACATACATAGTTATAATCAGTGTGGGTATAGTGTAATCTACACACAATATCACCCAAAGTAATAGAACACGTTAGCAAGTAACGTGTATAAATTACACTGGTTTGATGCAAGACTAATGGACTTGGGAAGGCTTAACTCACTCATACCTGATTTCAGTTTAATCTCTCTCTCTCTCTCTCTCTCTCTCTCTCTCTCTCTCTCTCTCTCTCTCTCTCTCTCTCTCTCGTTATAACATTTCCCCCTCTACATTATTACCGAATATATATATCTCACCTCCGGCAATCAAAGGTTTGCCCGGCAGGCGGAATATATTTGTACACAGTGTCATAAAAAAAGGAGAGAAAATAGGCCCATTATAATTCGGTCCCGAACTGTTATTGGTCATTAGCAAGAGAAAAGGCTTCGACTCGTATGTCACGAGGTGTGTTTGCCATTACTTTTTTGGATATTATGAGAGAGAGAGAGAGAGAGAGAGAGAGAGAGAGAGAGAGAGAGAGAGAGAGAGAGAGAGAGAGAGAGAGAGAGAGAGAGAACTTAGGGGTGCTTTAATTTTATGTTATGATTTTAGGGCAAGCGTGTTGAAAACTGTGATCTTCTAGTTTATAGTTTATTCTTTTTGATACACACATACGTATATATATATATATATATATATATATATATATATATATATATATATATATAAATATATATATATATATATATATATATATATATAATAAATGATGATTGAAATATCCCATTTTCCCCGGCTCATTAATCCCAAACGCTTTCTCTCTATGGACATATGTAACATAAATCAGATCTCTTATGGTCTATTATGACGTCATCAGTTCAGACCATGGCGTGTGTAAATGACCCCTGGGATTATCCCGATATTAAAATATTCCTCGAGGGCGGATAAAGGATAAATTATTTTTGTTTATTTGATAGCATTAGCGAAGGCTATATCTCTAGTCGGGTGATTTGCTCTTAATGAAATCTTTATATATAGAATGTAATTCCATTTGCTATATCCTGTTATATTGGATAAAGTAGGGGATTACGCTTGGTTTGATGTTAATGTAGTGTTAATTATAAGGATGAGTAAGTATTGCTAAGGAAGTTTATGTTTACTGTAAGTTTAGTATTGTTCAATGGTCGGAGGTCGAGGGAGTTAAGGGTTCAAATGTTCAACTATGCTTTTGATATCTTTTTCTTTTCATGAGTGATTAGTTTATGCAATGTGATTATATTGTATGATAAGAATCATTATCCTGTATTTAGCTATGTATAATCTACATGCACATACAGTATATATATATATATATATATATATATAATATATATATATATATATATATATATATATATATATATATATATATCCTTTCTGAGTGGGGATACCCTAACGTGGTGAAAGGATTGACGTATCCTCATGATCGGTAAAGCTGTACTAGTCAGGGTCACCCTTGCGAGGTGACCAACCAGGCCAAAATCTCCCACCATCACCAATCCGCACTGGCCAGCCGACTAGAAACGGATGCACTTATATATATATATATATATATATATATATATATATATATATATATATATATATATATATATATATACAGTATATATATATATATATATATATATATATATATATATATATATACAGTATATATATATATATATATATATATATATATATATATATATATATATATATATATATATATATACAGTATATATATATATATATATATATATATATATATATATATAGATAGATAGATAGATATATATATATACAGTATGTATATATATATATATATATATATATATATATATATATGTATATGTATGTATGTATGTATGTATATATATATACACACACTCTTAAAAAGGCTATTTCTGGAATCTTTTAAACTTAAAACCATTTTTAAATATTATTTTGATTTGTAATTGCTAAACCTTAGCGTTTTTTACAATATTGTTTATACCTACAGAAGTCAACAGCTTACCAGGTAGTCTTGTTAATTTCGTAATGCAAAATACAGCTTTAGTTATCTATCTGTTGAAGGGTATCTTACTAATTATTAAAATAAACAGAGTAAACTTACATTGCAGACCATTCTTCAAACCCTGGTTCATATGTTAATTAGAAAGATAATAGTGCGTTGTTCGAAGGCCAGTAGTATCCTTAGACCGGCGAATAATTAGCAATTTTGATCAAGCTCTGTAACATTTATTGGGTCATTTTAGCATTTTAATATCGGCCAAAGAATAACCAGACTATTATCGGAATGAATGTTTCGTTCATAAAGGTTAATATCTCTATAATTATGCAGGGCATAACGACCTTGTTGAAGTGATGGGGTTTTGACACGTAGATTCGATGTAATATGAGAGAGAGAGAGAGAGAGAGAGAGAGAGAGAGAGAGAGAGAGAGAGAGAGAGAGAGATTTCGTTTGTGTTTGTACAGAAATCCATTTTTATTCAATGATCCTGAAGCATTTGTAATAAACAGGTTATTTGATTTTCTGATTAAATACAAAGCAACAACAACAACAAAATAAAAATGCAACCATTTCTAGTCCACTGCAGGACAAAGTCCATAGACATGTCCTTATTCTTGTCTGGGATATGGCCAGTTTTCATCACCACGCTAAATTCGAACTGGTGACGGTAGGAGATTTTACTTCAATCTCTCACAGCAAGGCAACCTAGTATAGTTGTCCCTGACTAAAAGAAATTCCCTGGTTATTGAAATACAGAAACCCTTTCACCGAGTTAAGGTATCCCCATTAAAACTCTATTGACATCTGTGAATGATATAATTGTGAGGGGTAGATGGAGGTGGTTGGGCATACTCTCTGCACTCCCCTACAGAGATTAGTTCACCAAACGTTTAACTGGGCTCCAAGGCCACTAGAAGAGTTGGAAGACGCAGGCCTACATGGGTAAGGACTATGAAGCGCGAAGTAGCAGATGATGAATGGAGAAGTATTGAATTAAAAGCTCAAGATAGAGAAGACTGGTGAAATCTATCCGTGGCCCATGGCGTCTTTAGGAGTAAGGGGCGGAGAAAAAAAAAAAAAAAAAAAAAAAAATATATATATATATATATATATATATATATATATATATATATATATATATATATATATATATAGATATAAATATATTGTCTCCATATTTCACTAAACATTAAATACGTAATCAATCATATCCCATTACTGTCTTCTTTTATTGACCGAAAAACACCAAAGACAATTTCCCCTGGCATTCTGTTATTAAAAAATATCACGTCCAATTTAATATCAGACGGGATGGAAGGCAGCCTATTTTTTTTTGCTAGGAGTCAGAAAGAATATATCTCCTTTCATCAGCGCCTAGCGCGAGACTGTCTCATCCCACCAATATATTCTGTCGGAATATATTCGATGAGAAAGTCTCCCGAGAAATGAGCTGGCTTCTCGCATCCACATCTTTTCGCCCCAACCTTTTTTTCCAAGCAACGTTGAGGGAACAGAAGAGTCTGAGAATTTTGCAGTGGAGGAATTTGCCTTCCAGACTAAGTAAGACTCTCTCTCTTTCCCCGGTGAGAGAACTGAATTAAAATTGAAGTAGGCGAGTGGGTGGTTGATAGGCTGCATGCCAATGCATCACGAGATTGAGGCATGCAGCTGGAAATGTCAGTAATATGACTCTTAATGCATTATTTTCACCTCTGTTTATACGTTTGTCGTCAGCCTTACTCAAAAGTTGATGATGCATTTTGATGAAAATTTCAGGATATGTCGGAAGTAGGATAATTTAGAAATATTGAGATTTTTGTGGTGATCTGGATCACAATCCAGATCCAGGATAATGATTGTACAGTATATTCATTCACTGTTAACTTATGACAAGGGGATAGCTTGGTCCGTAGACTTGAGTAAAATTCTGACAAGTCTTCGTAGGTGTAGGTATGAAATCTTTGATTACTCTGTCTGGTTGTTATTGTTGGTGTCATACATATTGAATATAAGTGAACTCTATTTTTTGAAAATTTCGTAAGTTACAAGACCTCATAATTTTCTTTCCAAATTTGTCATTATATTTTTCCAAAATATTTAATATCATTTGATTTTTACCAGATTGAGCCATGCAGCTAGAAAAGTTTGTCAAATGACTAATATAAAAGATGTTAGATTTTTTTTATTAAGGTCATAAATATTAAATAAAAATGAACTAAAAATATTTGGTAATTTACAAAATCCCTAATAAATCTTTTGAAATTGTAGTTATATTTACTAAAACGTTTAATATTCCTTTTTTATAAGAACGTAAAAGGTAGGGGGAAAAGAATATCTGCCCTGAGGGATTTTGTCTGAAAGAGCTAGCGTGAAAATTAAGTTGAAAAAATGAATAGAAGCGTGAAAGGCGGTTATTCAAATATAGCTCGTGCAGACATCCATTTTATAAAAAGAAAATTTTTACCACAAGGAACGGATTATTAGTATTAAGACTATTAAAGGAAACAAGAAGAACGAGCAAGTAGAAATTTTAGATCTCCGCCAATAAAGACTGTCAACAATTTACTCAAGTCTACGGACCAAGCTTTCCCTTTTTCGTATGTTGATCGTGAATGAATCTACTTATGATAATAATAATAGCCAAAATTGAGTGGAGTCTTTGGGAATATAATGTCTAACTGTTGTTAAAATTTTGTTAAACTCTGGTAAGAAGTTTTTAAGTAATCCTGCTCACAGAAAAAACAAAACAGATAAATAAATAAATGAACCTCTTGTGGGGGTAATAAATCTTTTTTTCTGAAAGAACAGTTTATGATGAGAAGCTTGATAATATCTTTTGACAAATAAAGCAAACCGTCTGATCTATAAGCCATATCAGTTAATTTTTAAATAACTCTAGTTATGAATAGCGGTCAGTTAATAAGCAATGAGATTAGAAACTGAACATTCGTCAATTTTTTTTTTTATTTTTCTTTGTAAATTGTAAAGCGAATAGGAAAGAGTTTTAATGATTCTGTAGGACTGAAAAAAAAAATTGATTCCATTTGAATATTTATGTGGAGAACATAGATTTCAAAAAATCTTATATTTGAAAGTGACTCATGTCCAAATTACAAGAGCAATCTTTGAGAATATTCCTTACAAAATATACCGCTGAATTTGCTGACAAAAATATTTGGATCCTGAAATATTCTCGGGAAATGTAGCTGCAGATATCAGGTTGTCAGGTGATATTCTAATTATTTCAACGAAACAGAAAATATACCGAACAATTTTATGTTTAGAAACTCGTATGACTGACGCAAAATTAAAAATCCTCTCAATCAACCTACGCAGGCCAAGATGTGTAAAAATAAACTGTAATTTGCAAGAGAATATTGAATAGATGGAGGAAACAATAGATGGAAAAAATCTCGCTGGCTGATATGCTCAACGTTGAAAATATTAGGATTTCTTTTTCGGAGTTCATCATGATTATCCTGGAAATATTGGAATTAGTTAAAAAGGTTTTCTTTCGCCTGTTGATTGAGTTAGCGAAGCTTCGTTACCCTTGACTTTACTTGGAGAATAAAATTTCCTTATCAATATTTTTTTAGATTTTATGAACATTGCCTTGATTTTACTTGGAGAATAAAATTACCTTATCAATACATTTTTTATTTCATGGTAAGCTTATGGAATATATCTAATTTTTCTTGGAAAATACAGCGACTTTGTCAATACATATTAGATTTTATGGCAAAGCTTATGAAATACATCCCTGATTTTACTTGGAAAATAGAATTACCTTATCAATAATTTTCAGATTTTAAGGTAAAGCTTATAAAACAGCCTTGATTTTGTAAAATATATGAAACGTAGTCTTGATTTTACTTGGAGAATAGAATTATCTTAACACTACATTCTAGATTTCATGACGGAGCTTATTAAATATATCCTTGGAGAACAGGATTACCTTATCAATAGTTAGCTAGTAAGTTATTGACAATAATTATTACATTTTTATACTGTTGCAAATATTCAGTGAATCAAATAGGGAGTAAAGATCCTAAATTAAGTAATCATTTTCCATTTTGATATTTAAAACTTTACATTGGCTTTAATGAACTCTTAATGTAGACCTAACCTAAGATGAAAAAATTACATTGGAACATATGAAAAAAATATCTATATTGTTTAGTTATTCAGAGTTATATTGAATAATAAGTTGAGTTACACTGAATATATGTTTACGTAGCTCATGCTCGTCATTATGGTTCATGCAATCCTGAAAGGAATTAAAGTTAATCCCTTGAAAATCTTCTCTAACATGCTAGAGCAAAGGACAGTTTAAGATGATATGGACCTCATCCTGCACAGATCCACAAAGGAAAAGGCGTTTCTCAATTATTTTTTTAGATTTTATGGTAAAACTTATGGAAAATACTGTTGATTTTACTTGGAGAATATCAATACATATTAGGTTTTATGGTGAAGTTTATGAAACATGTCTTGATTTTAGTTGTATTATAGAATTACTTTATCAATACATTTTAAATTTCATTGCAAAACTTATGAAATGTAGTCATCATTTTACTCGGAGAATAGAATTACATTAATAACAGATTTTAGATTTCATTGTAAAGCCTATGAAACATAGTCCTGATTTTCCTTGAATAAAGTTTTCCTATCAATACATTATAA
>NC_090749.1:39122862-39125362 GCF_036898095.1 Palaemon carinicauda | reverse complement strand
TGAGGGTTCACTCGGGCACACAATTCTATTTTATTATTTTTTTTTTCTTTTGTTGGGCAGGCTTAATAGAAGGGCCATGGATGCCTGGTGGTTTATCAAGAGGTTGTCTTTTCCTTTTCTGATTCTTTTTCTTCTTAAAACCATCCTTACTGTCCTCCCTTCGGTTGAAGTGGCTCTCATGGATGGTATTTAGCCTTGCATGGTGTAACGGCTCCTCCATGTTGACCAGTTTTTCCGACTTTTTACTATAGTCTATAGGTTTCATTAATCAATTTATAATTCTGTACATATTGATTTTCTTATAATTCTTGTTAATTTATTTTTTAAGTATGATGTCTCTTTTTTATTTCTATTAATTCTTATGCTGTCTGGAGACATTGGGCGAAATCCTGGACCAGTACGTCCTAGATTTTGTCAATGTCGTCTTCTGTATTGCAATATTCATGGTCTTCATGCAAATATCCAAGACCTTACAGTTGTGTCCAGACAGTAAATTCTAAGTATGGTTGAAATGTCCCTTCTCTTACAGCTAAATAGGGGTGAAACGTCCTTTTTCTCACTGCTAAGTAGGGTTGAAACATACTTTCTCTTACTCCTAAGTAGAGTTGAAATGTCCCTTCTCTTACTGCTAAATAAGGTTGAAATGTTCCTTCTCTTACTGCTAAATAAGGTTGAAATGTTCCTTCTCTTACTGCTAAGTAAAATGGATATGACCCTTCTCTTACTGCTAAGTGGGGTAAGTATGGCCCCTTTTTTTACTGCTGAGTACGGTGTAAATGTCTCTTCTCTTTCTGCTAAGTGGGGTGGAAATTTCCCATCTCATACTGGTGAGTAGGGCTGCAAGTAAGAATTAAATCGAGCATATAAGCATGAAATTCACACGATTATTTTCCATTACTTTAATCTTGCAGAGCTTTTATCCCCCGGCAGCCTTATCTCATTAGGAAGGATTATTCCCAGGCAAAAGCAGTTGCAAGGTACGACTCAGAAAAAGAAAGAATATTTAGGTTTTTTTTTAGGTATTGGATTTACAGAGGATTTTGGGCTAAAGAACAGTTTACATCCATTGGGGTGTTGTTTCTAATTTATGTCTCTGTGAATTTATCCAGTTTTGAAATCGTCTAGTTTAACTTTTTAGTGGTTATTTTGTTCATACATGTTTTTTTTTTTTTTATATATTGGCTTATTTATAAAGAAACCATTGACATAACTCCATATAGTTTTAGATATGATATGCTCAAAAATCACTTATGATACATAGTCTCTCCATTTGATACTAAAACATGGAAAAATGGTGTTGGGCTAATGGGCTAAAACACACACATACACACACACACACACACACACACACACACACACACATATATATATATATATATATATATATATATATATACATATATATACAGTATATATATATATATATATATATATATATATATATGTATATATATATAAATATGTTTGTATGTATATATATATGTATATATATATATATATATATATATATATATATATATATATATGTTTGTATGTATATATATATATATATATATATATATATATATATATATATATTTATATATATATATATATATATATATATATATATATATATATATATATATATATATATATATATATATCACTAGCCAAGCTACAACCCAAGTTTGAAAAACAAGATGCTATAAGCCCAAGGGCTCCAACGGTGAAAAATAGCCCATTGAGGAAAGGATACAGGGAATAAATACACGATATAAGAAGTAATACAAAATTTGAAATGAAATATTAAAAAAAAAAATTAACAACATTAAAACATAAGTATCGCCATGACCAGCAAATCTGTACAAGTCAGGCCCACCATACTAGAGTGGCTTGCTGTGAAAGATCAGACCCCCCATCACCAATCCGCACTGGCCGTCGTTGTGATGAAAACTTGCCAAACCCCAAGCATGAATAAAAATATGTCTGGGGCTTTTGTCCTGCAGTGGACTAGAAATGGGTGCATTTGTAAAGAATATTAGACTACTAAGGAAATTTTTGAATATTCATTCTATGTTTGAATTTATTGAGCTGCCCTTGTAGTATATTTTCTCTTGAAAATAATGTTTAATGATCCTAGTGTTTATTATTCTATTATAATTGACTTTTTGTTAATTTTCGGGTTTAACAAATGTTTACAAATATACTATGCTTAATACCTTTTCCCTACATGTGAAATAATCCCGTTTCTAAGTAATTGGTCTTTGGTTAAATTATGAAGCTTTTCTTTTTTGCTAAATATACTAAATATCTTTCATCTTAAGACCAAGGTTTAATATTATTATTATTATTGTTATTATTATTATTATTATTATTATTATTATTATTATTATTATTATTATTATTATTATTATTATTATTCTTAGTATTATTATTATTATTATTATTATTATTATTATTATTATTATATATACAACCCTAGTTGAAAAAATAGGATGCTATAATCCCAGGGAAAAAT
>NC_090749.1:39107862-39120362 GCF_036898095.1 Palaemon carinicauda | reverse complement strand
CGCCCTTGGTTCAGTGATTTAGCCAACTGGTAAGGTGTGGTGTCTTTTTGGACCTCCGTGTCCGTTAATCGTCTCGCGACGCTAAAGTGAATGTTTACCGTTCGGACAGCCGTGTCCTTGGATTGTCTAGCGAAATTATATATTAATCTCCTCGTCCTGTGATTTGAAGGCTGTGTTTGCCAATACAACTGTTTTGAAGCTCGCTTAAGGGAAGCCATTTATTTTTTGTTATGCATTTAGTGTGTAACATAAGTTAGGTTATTCTGTCTTTCCGACATTCTATTACTTTCGGGGTCCTCTCTTTAAAGTGTAATTGTATAGTCTGTGTTAATTTGGTGTAAGAGTGTTGGTTATTCTATGTTTTCAATGTGTGTTTGGATTTGGTTTATTTAATGTATTTTGTAAGAGGCTCAGTGGTCATTTCCTTCTAAAAAGTTTGTAATAAATATATAAGTTTTATTTTCAGCTTTTTATATCCACCTTGATTCCATCTCTGTACACTCTGTTGCGGCCATTCCACCTATTGTGGACTTGGTCGTTAGTGACTTTATTTTGTGTTTGAGAGACTTTTGTATGTTTGATGGGTTTGACCCATAACATTTGGCGACCGTGACAGGATTTCTCGGATCCTGTAGTCACTTGAGTGTATAGAGTGGATTCTTGGGGTGCTTGCAACATAATAATACCTTCTCTCCTATATTTATGTGTTGATTGGTGTTTATAATTTTTTTTGTGACCGTGGTAGGATATTTGTGTGGTTATTGGTGTTCAGTGTATTGGTTTGTTTTTTTGGTATATTTTTTTATATTTACTTTGGGGGCAATTAATTCACCATGACTGATTTGAATATCCCGGGGCTCTTGAGTGGAGAGGGGTGGCAGGAAAGGTTGGCAGACTTGAATAAGCCTGATTTAGAGTATGTAGCGGAATTTTTTGAAATAGAAAATCCCGAGTCTGTTAGGAAGGGCTTGTTGCTTCTTGATATTTATGAAAATGTTAAGGCGATGAAGGCAGAAGGTAAACCAGAGACTAGGCAGGGGAGGGAAATGGTTTCGGTAGAAATTTTAGATAGGCAGATTCATTTGAAAAAAAATGGAAATAGATCTCCAAAGGAGGAAGGCTGAGGAAAGAGAGAGAGAGAGAGACAGCACGAACTTGCTATGCAAGCATTGAGTAATAGGGGTTCTTCTTCTTCCCAACGTAATGTGTCTGCAATGCCTTGTATTAATCTATCTGAGGCTCTCAAGCTAGTCCCAAATTTTCAGGAAGTCAACGTGGCTGAGTTTTTTGTTTCTTTTGAGAGGATAGCCTCAAGGTTGGAGTGGCCAAGGGAGTATTGGACTACAGTGAACCCTCTATTATCGCGGTAGATAGGTTCCAGACCCGGCCGCGATAGGTGAAAATCCGCGATGTAGTGACACCATATTTACCTATTTATTTAACATGTATATTCGGACTTTTAAAACCTTCCCTTGTACGTAGTACTGTTAACAAACTACCCTTTAATGTACAGAACACTTAATGCATGTACTACAGTACCCTAAACTAAAACAGGCATAAATATTAAAGGCGATTTTATATCATGCGTTTCCTAAACACGCTAAAAAGCACGATAAAAAATGGCAACCAATGTTTTGTTTACGTTCATCTCTGATCATAATGAAGAAACAAACTCATTTAGTGTACACATATATGTATAGGTTAGTTTTTGCATCGATTATATTGATTATACAGTATGTTGATTTTGTTATTACCAAAGTTTTACTTAATTTTTCTTAGGACTTCCAAATGAAATGTTTTTCTTTATGACGCCGCCTGAAACAACGGCGTCATAAAGTACTGTACGCTCAGTAAACAACCACGCTCAGAACAAAGAAGGCATTTAACGCGCATGATGAAAGTGATAAATAATGATATTTACAGTAAAAGCATTTATAAAATATGTTATTACAAATATAATTTACCGTATCTATATAAAATCATACAGTACTGTACAGTACATATTGTACGTAGCAAAGCAGGAAAACAATTTACGAGAGAGAGAGAGAGAGAGAGAGAGAGAGAGAGAGAGAGAGAGAGAGAGAGAGAGAGAGAGAGATTGTTTTACGTACGTAAATGTAAATTTTAAACAAAAAAAATATGATAGGTTACAACATGTAGACTTTTAAAACCTTCCCTTTAACTTAATGCATACAGTACTAAACTATAAAACAGGCACAAATATTGAAATGTTAGAATATTTAAGTAAAAAATGAAGATTGTTACTGTACTCACCACGAAAGACGTTCAAGAAAAACTTGAATGATGATGGTGATGAATTTGCTGCACAGTAGAAATGATGATGATGAAGCTGAAGATGTCTTCTACTGTGCAGCCAATGATAGTATTTTACGTCTCTTCAGACGGAGGTGTCTTTTCCTGGGACACCTCTTCAACTTCTTCAATTTCTTCCGAAGGCGTACTAGCAGGAGGAACTGGCTCTTTTTTGCGAGGCTGGAAGAACATTGTGATCGGAAGTTGCTGCCGCTGCTTCTTTTTTCTATCTAAGAGCATCCTGTAGGGAGTCATGATGTCATCGACCTTGTTGGAGAATTGCATAGACCGAACCATATCCTCGTCCCACTCTTGCAACATTTCTTTCACCTCCTTTATATGGTTGCAGACCTTGGCAAGCCGTTCTAGTGTTAAGCCCGTTTCTTCGACATTTTCTTGGGTCTCTTCCTGGGTTTCACTCTCTTCTTCGCTTGCCGATTTCGTCAGGTCTTCTAGGTCTGCTTCAGTTAGCGGCTGGGAATGGCAGTCCAACAACTCGTCGACGTCTTCAGTCGTCATGTCGCCAAACCCGTCGCCTCCAAGTATGGCAGCCAACAGCACAGATTTGCGTATTGCAGAGTGTTGGATTTCCGACGGAGTAAATCCCTCGTCGTCGTAAACAATCTGGGGCCACAACTTCTTCCAGCTCGCATTCACAGTTGCAGGTTTCATCTCTTGCAGTGCCTTCTGAATATTCTTCAGGCACGTGGCTATGGTGTACTGCCGCCAGTACGCCTTCAAGTTAAAATCTTCATCCTCATCATCTTGGGCAGCATCCACACACGCAATGAGGTCCGCCAAGGTATTCTTCGTGTAGAGGGCCTTGAACGCCCTGATAACCCCCTGGTCCATCAGTTGAATTAATGACGTGGTGTTGGGTGCCAGGAACTCAACCTGAACGCCCTCAGGCAACAGGTCAGTTGTGTGTCCACCAGCGTTATCCATAAGGAGGAGGATCTTGAATGGCAAGCCGTTCTCTACGAGATATTCATTGACTTGCGGGATGAAACACTGGTGGAACCAGCTGGAGGTCAGCATCTTTGTAATCCATGCTTTTGGATTATGCATCCAGTACACGGGAAGGAGATTCTTATTCTTATTTTTCAAAGCACGAGGATTTTTCGACTTATAAATAAGCCCCGGCTTTAGCAAAAATCCAGCAGCATTGCCACACATCATGAGGGTAACGCGATCCTTGAATGCTTTAAAGCCAGAGGCTTTGGCTTCCTCTTTGAACAGGAAAGTTTGCGACGGCATTCTCTTCCAAAACAAGCCGGTCTCATCCATATTAAACACTTGTTCCGGCTTGTATCCACCTTTCAGCAGCGGCAGTGTCAGCCGAAGCAGCCTCGACATGCAGGGAAACGCTTTTCAGGGCGAAGCGTTCCTGAAACTTCGCGAACCATCCTTTGCTGGCGGAAAAACGTTGTTTCTGAGGCTGGGAATCAGTGGATGTCCCTGGTTGAGGTTCATCTGCATCATCATCTTCTTCAGCATGGTTGCCGTCGTCGTCTTGAGGTTCCTTTGCAGCAAAATTCTCATACAAGCTCAAAGCCTTTGTTCGGATGGTGTTCGTATCCAAGGCTATGTTCTTCCGGCAGTCGGCAATCCACACAGCTAAAGCACCTTCCATGCGTACGATCGTTTTATTACGCGTTGTAACGACTCGCTTCGCTGATCTGCTAAAGGTGACTGCAGCCGTCTTTCTAATGTTCGCCTCGTCCTTTTTGATATAGCGAACAGTGGATTCGTTGATTCCAAAATGGCGCGCGGCGGCCGCGTAGCTTCTACCGTCTTTCAACATATCGAGAAGCGTCACCTTCTCAGCAATCGTCATCATCCTTCGGTGGCGTTTAGGCTCACTACCAGCCTTAGTAGAAGCAGAACGCTTGGGAGGCATTGTATAGTAGGATTTACACAGAAAGTTCAACAAAAAGTTCAACTTAAAACAGTCGCACACAGCACAGATTAAAGCTCACAAACTTAAGAACGTCTACTCAGGGATACGGCGTAAGAGAAAGTGGCCGCGAACAGAGGCTGGAAGCTGGAGATGCGGGCAAAACACCAATCACAGGCTAGATAACAAAACTTGAGTTCTGATCTGTCATATATGAGCGCTTGAACCAATCACAACCCGTCTTATATGATGCGTAGGTTACCAACTCAAAGTACAAGATACCCCGCGTATACTGTACGTACAGTATTAATAATAATAATAATAAATAATGATAATAATACAGTAATAATAATAATAATAATGATAATAACAATAACAATAATAATTTTATTAACAACAACAACAATAATAATAATAGCTTTACGTATGCTATTTTATTCTTTTGTAGGATGTGTGTCTCTCTCTCTCTCTATCTCTCTCTCTCTCTCGTACGCTTATTCGAGATGTGATTTTTGCAACAAAGAATATTATTGGATGCAGTTCTACGTACGTATACATACAAAAGATTCATGGAAAAGAAGCAAATCCATTACATTTGTAGTACAGTAGTAGCCATCAGCAGCCTTACACCATTTTAATATGGTATGACTGCATCTGATTTGCGTTTCATGTTCGATTTAATTTTACTACGTACTGTATACAGTACTGAATTATCGTATGATCACATTCTATTTTTGTGTTTTATTTCTTTCTGTGCTGAATTATATATCATATGTAATGCAATGAACAATCAGTAAGAGCAGATATTACTAATTACAGTATTAATGGAATTACAGGTAACGAAATATCGTATTTGGGGTCTTCAGATATCGCGGTATTTTCGAAATTTCCGGAAAATCCGCGATATGTATATATATATGGGTTATGGAAAAAACCCGCGAAGTGGTGAATCCGCGATGGTCGAACCGCGAAGTAGCAAGGGTTCACTACTCTTATTCAGAGTAAGTTGCTAGGTAAGGCCCAGAAAGTTTACGTTTCCTTGGACGAAGATCTGTCCTCAGATTATGATTCGGTGAAGGCCATAGTTTTAAAGGCTTACGAGTTGGTACCGGAAGCTTACCGACAACGCTTCTGTAATTTACGGAAGGAAAGAGGGCAGACTTTTGTAGAGTTCGCCAGGGCTAAAGAACAATTTCCTGGCGATTGGTTAAAGTCTAAGGAGGTGACGGACTTTGAGAAATTAAAAGAATTGTTTTTGGTTGAGGAGTTTAAAAGGTCCGTGCCTAATGAGGTGAAGGTACACCTCGAAGAGTTAAAATTAGAAACTGTGCAGGAGGTGGCTATTGCAAGTGATGAGTATCTCCTCTCTCATAGAAATGTGATGGGGGAGGTACCCAGAAAAGAGAAGTCTGGTTGGGTGAGAGTTGACGGGAATAGTAACCAGAACACGTATAACAGGCCTAATGATAATTATGGTTCTCGTACTACTGTTAACAGTTATAACAAGCAGACCACAAACAACCCAGGGAAGTTGAGAAATTTGACTTGTTTCTTCTGTCATAAGAAGGGACACGTCAAGAGCATGTGTTTTGCTTTTAAAAAGTCGCAAGGGACCGAAAGACGTCCGGTAATGGCCATTCATAGGAATGAGAACGAGTCAGTGGCTGAGAATTCTAATAATCAATGACTAGGCAATAAGTCACTGGCTCCTTTTCCGGAATTTTTGTCTAATGGTTTTGTTCGCTCTGGGAATTCGACTGAGCAAAGAAAAGTTAAAATTTTGCGTGACACTGGGGCTGCTCAGTCTTTAATTCTCAGAAAATCTTTACCTATTGATTTAGAATGTACGAATAAGGAATATGTTTTGTTAAGTGGTTTTCCAGACACGGTCAGGTCTTACACGGTTGAGAGTGTTTATTTATCATGCCCGTCTTTTTCAGGTTATTTGAAACTGGCTATTATTGATAAATTTTCTATTAAAGATGTGGATTTGGTGTTAGGGAATGATGTTGCCCTAATAAATAAAACTTTCCCAATTGTGTTAAATTCCAATAATGAGATATCTGCAGTCACTCGATCGAAGGCTAGTAGTGTTGAGTCGGTAGTTGATGTTGATTTGAGTAGTTTATATCGTAGTGATAGCTTAGTTGTAGATAGTGGTGTGTTGGATAATAAACTTAATTGGACTACTAAGGAACTTATTACAGCTCAAAAAGCAGATTTTAAAGACCTGCCTATTGAGTCTGGCGAAATTACTGATTTGACTGTCCCTCGATTTAAGATAATTAATAATATTTTATACAGAGTAAGTAGACCTTTTGATGCCATTAACACAGGTTGTGAAATTGTTAAGCAGATTATGGTTCCTTTTATTTATCGAAAGGAGTTAATGACATTGGCTCATGAAAATGGTTTGGCTGGTCATTTTGGTATTTTTAAAACCACTCGTAAATTGTGTGAAAGCTATTTTTGGCCTAAGATGAAAAATGTGAAAAAATTTGTAAATAGTTGTGATGCATGTCAAAAGGTCGGGAAGCCTAATCAACCAATTCCAAAGGCACCATTACATCCTATTCCTGTTGTTTCTGAACCGTTCAGGGAAGTAATTATTGACGTTGTTGGTCCTCTGCCGAAAACTCGTAGTGGCAATCAGTATATTTTAACAATTATGGATAGGATGTCTCGATATCCTGAGGCAATACCACTGCGAAATGTAAAATCTGTTAAAATTGTTGAAGTGTTAATTGAATTTTTCACCAGGTTCGGTATGCCCATAGTAATTCAGTCCGATTGTGGGTCTAATTTTATGAGTAAATTATTTAGGGAGAAGATGGCCGAGTTGAAAATTAAACATGTGACTTCTTCCCCGTACCACCCTGAAAGTCAAGGTGTTTTGGAACGATTTCATCAAACCATGAAATCTATGATAAAAAAATATTGTTTGGTTAATGATTCCAAATGGGATAAGGAACTACCTTATTTATTATTTGCATTTCGGTCAGTGCCGAGTCAATCTTTAGGATTTTCACCTTTCAGCCTTATATTTGGTCATTGTGTGCGTGGTCCATTGGATGTGGTTCGTGAATCTTGGGAGGGGGACGCCCCTGATATAAATTTATTACATTATGTTAGTAATTTGGGTGAAAAATTAACGAAGGCTTGGAAGTTTGCTGGTGAACATTTATTGTGTAGCCAAAAGAAAATGAAATACTTTTTTGACAGAAATACTAAGGAGCGTAATTTTGCAGTAGGTGATAGTGTGTTGGTATTGCTTCCCATTCCAGGAAACCCTTTAAAAGCTGCATTTTCAGGACCGTGGAAAATTTTAAAGAAATTAAACGATAATAATTATTTAGTTGAAACACCTGAAAGGAGGAGACCCTACCAGCTGTGTCACATAAATATGTTAAAAGCTTATAAAGGTCGTGACAAAGTTATTCCCGTGACATTAATTGGAAATACTACAAAGTGTAATGGTATTAATTCTTTTTCTTTTCCAGATGTGAGTAATTTTGATGATGATTATTTTGATGGTGCCGAATAGCCTAATGATAATGAACATTCTTTAGAAAATTTTTCAGAAATGGTTTCACATTTAAATTTTGCAGAACAAGGATCTTTGAAAAAGTTAGTTTTTAGTTATAAGGATTTATTTTCGGATGTTCCCGGACAGACCACTGTCCTGGAACATGATGTACATGTGGGTAACGCAACTCCGGTAAAACAGTCCCCTTACAGGTTAAACCCATTTAAAAATGATGTTGTGGATAAAGAGGTTGATTATATGTTACGACACGGGCTGATTGAACCCAGCAACAGTCTGTGGTCTTCACCTGTTGTTTTGGTAAAGAAGCAGGATGGTCAATTCAGGCTTTGTTTTGATTACCGCAAAGTCAACGAGGTCACAAAGCCTGATAGTTATCCTTTACCCAGGATAGAGGACTGTATTGACAGGATAGGGAGTTCGAAGTATATAACTAAATTTGATTTGTTAAAGGGGTATTGGCAAGTTCCGCTGTCCAAACGGGCACTGGATTTGTCAGCATTTGTAACGCAGCGAGGACTCTATCATTGTAAAGTAATGCCTTTTGGCATGAAGAATGCTGCTGCAGCCTTTCAAAGGTTGATGAATACTTTGGTTCAAGGTTTAGAGGGGTGCTTTGTTTATATCGATGATATTGTAATTTATAGTGATGACTGGGACACCCATCTTAAACGTATTAAGACCTTATTTCAGGTACTTAGGAAAGCTGGTTTGGTTATAAACCTCAAAAAGAGTGCGTTTGCCAAAGCAAAGGTTGTGTATTTTGGTCACGAAGTGGGATTTGGGAAAGTGGCTCCAAAACAGGCAAACGTAGACTCTATTAGGCATATTGAAATACCAAAGTGTCGCAGGGATGTCAGAAAATTCCTTGGGTTAGTAGGGTATTATCGCAGATTTGCTAAGAATTTTTCTGATATCGCTGAGCCCCTGACTAATTTATTACGTAAGAATGTGACTTTTGTATGGACTAATGATGCCCAAAATACCTTTGAAAAATTCAAGCAGGTCCTAATGAATTTCCCTATATTGAAAGCCCCTGATTTTGACGTCCCTTTTTCACTTGCTACTGATGCGAGTGATGTTGGGGTTGGAGCAGTTTTGTTGCAGGAAGATGCTCATGGAGTATCTCATCCTGTTGCCTAATTTTCCAAAAAGTTATCCCCAACACAACGGAAATATTCGACCGTAGAGAAAGAGACTTTGGGATTAATTTTAGCTGTAAACCATTTTCAGGTGTATTTATCCTCTACAGGGACTCCGATTAAAATATTAGCGGATCATAATCCGTCGGTTTTCATGAACAGGTTTAAGAATAAAAATCAATGGTTGATGCGTTGGAGCCTCTTGCTTCAGGAATGGAATTTTAGCTTTGCACACATTCCAGGCAAAAGTAATGTTGTCGCTGATGCACTGTCACGCATCAGTGACTGATTTGGGATTAAGTAATTAAGATTAAGATGTTAAATGTCTTAATTTGCAGGTTTTTCCTCGGTGTCGTCTTTGATTAAGAGTGGTTAATGGTACTTTTGATTTCTGTTTACTTTAGTGTGTATTGTTGGTTGAGGCTAATTTTAAGGTGTTACCATTGTCTTGTGTATGTCCATTAATGATGTGTGAATTTAAGGCCCAAACCCGACTAGTATGAGGACGCTCTCTGGAGTGAGAAGAGGCATTTTTGGAAAGTGTTGTGAAGGGTCACAATATTGAGTGTTGCAAATCATATAATGTCATGTCCCTGTTTTTTTTTTATCTTTGCATAGCTTAGATGGGTCACGGGCTCACGGGTCTGTAGCACAACACAGCCGTTTTTTAGGCGCTACAGGCTGGTGTATGAGTGGTACCCTAGACTGAGTTAAGGTTGATATATTAAGGTTTTTGTCCTTGTTTTTAGTTAACTGATATTTTTAACCAAGTCACGGGCTCACGAGTCGGTAGCACAGCACGGCCGTTTTTTAGGCGCTACAGGCTGGTGTATGAGTGGTGACCTTGGTTGAGGTAACAACCACATCGTGGTCGATTTATATTTTTGTTGTCGGTTTTGTAGGTTTAGTCTAATAATAGGTTAGTCTTGTAAATATTTCTGCTCTGCTAACCTGTGCCCACCGCTCCACTTGAGAATTCATGGGGATATTACTATATTTGCTTCGTATGTTGATTCTGATGTTATTTTTGGCGTAGTCAATAAGTTATTTACTTGTATTAGCTTTAAGTTTTAGTATTAAGGTTAAGATTTGATATCTATTGACAATATTGAAAGTGGTACAATTTCCTTTTTGCCACTATCTCTAATGTATGCATGCGGCAATGTGATATAGTAATTTTAATAACTTTTTGAGTTTTGGACATTTGACTTTGATTTTGCTTATTGTCCCTGTTTTATTTCATGAAGATTGAATTAATATGTTTGCATTTGAAGTTAGCATTTTTATGTATTTCTTTAAATTTTGAGTTGAGTTCAATACTTTGCAGAAAAATTTCCTTGTGGAATTTTTTTTTTTTGTTGGGTGAGGAGGTGTTAATATGTGTTACATTTAACGTAAATTAATTTTGTTTTAATCAAGTCACTTTGGCAGTAAATTATTTCTTTTGGAACGTAATGGCCCTGTTTCCTCCTCCCCGACTTTTCTGACTTGTTGTAAAGTTTTAATTACAATGAGCTTGTTTTATTTTCACGGGTGGTGTTGGAGGTGATTTGGGCACTGAGCGTCCAGGAGGAGACAGTCGTTTCTGGACCTTTAAGAAGGGGAGTGCTTGACTAACTGAGTCGGATAATTGAGATCTACCTTTCTTCGCTTCCGCTGTTGTCTTCCTTTGGAAGATTTTTGGATTATCCAACCTCGCCCTTGGTTCAGTGATTTAGCCAACTGGTAAGGTGTGGTGTCTTTTTGGACCTCCGTGTCCGTTAATCGTCTCGCGACGCTAAAGTGAATGTTTACCGTTCGGACAGCCGTGTCCTTGGATTGTCTAGCGAAATTATATATTAATCTCCTCGTCCTGTGATTTGAAGGCTGTGTTTGCCAATACAACTGTTTTGAAGCTCGCTTAAGGGAAGCCATTTATTTTTTGTTATGCATTTAGTGTGTAACATAAGTTAGGTTATTCTGTCTTTCCGACATTCTATTACTTTCGGGGTCCTCTCTTTAAAGTGTAATTGTATAGTCTGTGTTAATTTGGTGTAAGAGTGTTGGTTATTCTATGTTTTCAATGTGTGTTTGGATTTGGTTTATTTAATGTATTTTGTAAGAGGCTCAGTGGTCATTTCCTTCTAAAAAGTTTGTAATAAATATATAAGTTTTATTTTCAGCTTTTTATATCCACCTTGATTCCATCTCTGTACACTCTGTTGCGGCCATTCCACCTATTGTGGACTTGGTCGTTAGTGACTTTATTTTGTGTTTGAGAGACTTTTGTATGTTTGATGGGTTTGGCTCATAACAATATATACATATATATGTATATATAAATATATATATATATATATATATATATATATATATATATATATATATATATATATATGTATACATATATATATATATATATTATATATATATATATAAACATGTGTGTGTGTCTGTCTGTTTGTGTTTGGGCATATATATATATATATATATATATATATATATATATATATATATATATATATATATTTATATAAATATATAAATATATAGATATATAAATATATAAAATATATTTATATATTTATATTAATATATCAATATATCTATATATTTATATATTTATATATTTATATATTTATATATTTATATATTTATATATTTATATATAAATATATTAATATATTAATATATTAATATATTAATATATTAATATATTAATATATTAATATATTAATATATTAATATATTAATATATTAATATGTTAATATGTTAATATGTTAATATGTTAATATGTTAATATGTTAATATGTTAATATGTTAATATGTTAATATGTTAATATGTTAATATATAAATGTATAAATGTTTATTCTTTAGTATATAGGGGATTATCTGTATACTTTAAATTGTTTCAGTACCTTTTTAACACTATATAAAATATTGCTCTAGGTAAATATATTAATTCAGTCTTAATAGATGACACATTATTAATATAATTTCTCTTCGGTCAGGTAATTTTATTAGTTTTACAGTTTACATTTTATTTTTAAGCCAACCATTTGATATATGCTAAGTATTCACATTTTTGGAGCCATTATTCAAAATGAAAATTCCCAGATTCCCTCAAGAGTGAAGTTATACGCAAAGTTTCGGTCAATAAATTTGGTGGTCTTGACTTAACTCTTGCCAAACTAGCTTAAGCGGGGTTTAAGATAGTGGCCAGATAGGAAATCTTCACATTTGGGAGTTTCAGGGTGAAGATGTTAACGTGTTCACACACACAAAAAACAAACAAACATACACCAAATTGTCTGAATTATTCTTTAAACATTCTCCTCTATCCTCATACACATGACAAAACGAAGATAAGCAAAATACTCATCTTCACTTAAGGTATTAATTACTGCACTGTTATTGATCAGTGGCCACTTTCCTCTCTAGTTATGGTAAGCAGCTCTTCTATGAGAAGGACACTCCAAGATCAAACTATTGTTCTTTAGTCTTGGGTAGTGCCATAGCCTTATTACCATGGTCTTCCAACTTGTTATGGTACAGTTCTCTTGCTTGAGGATACGCCAAGGCACACTATTCTACATAATTATTTATTTCCTTTCCCCACCGGC
>NC_090749.1:39085362-39087862 GCF_036898095.1 Palaemon carinicauda | reverse complement strand
TTAACAGTAAGGCATAGGGATTGAATGTTATTTTCAATAAGGTGTAGAGGTCTGAGGTTATTTTCTGTAACGTGTAGGGATTGAAGGTTATTTTCAATAAGGTGTAGGTATTCCAAGGTTATTTTCTGTAAGGTTCAGGGATTGAAGGTTATTTTTAATAAGATGTAGGTATTCTAAGGTTATTTTCTGTAACGTGTAAGGATTGGAGGTTATTTTCAATAAGGTGCAGGTATTCTAAGGTTATTTTTTTTTCTAAGGTGTAGGAATTTTAAGGTTATTTTCAGTAAGAGATAGGGATTTTAAGGTTATTTTTTTGTACAAAATTGGGATTTCAAGGTAATTTTCATTAAGAAATAGGGATTTTAAAGTTTTTTTTTTTTTTTTTTTTACAGAAAGGGGTGGTGATTTTAAGGTTATTTTAGTAAGGTTTAGGGAATGTAAGATAATTTTCAGTAAAGCGTAGGGGCTTTATAAGGTTATTTTAAGTAAAGTGTAAGAATTTAAAGGTTATTTTCAGTAAGGCGTAGGAAATTTCAGGTTATCTTCAGAAAGGCGTATGCATTTTAAGATTATTTTCATGAAGAAATATGGATTTAAAGGTTATTTTTACGAAGGCGTGGGGATTTTAAGGTTGTTTTCAGAAAGACACAAGGTTTTCAAGGCTTTTTTCCGAGAGGCGTTGGGAATTTCAGGTTATTTTCAGAAAGGCATGAAGATTTCGAGGTTATTTTTTGAAAGGCATAAGTATTTTAAGGTTATTTTCAGATAGGCGTAGGGAATTCAATGATATTTTCAGAAGGCATAAGGATTTTAAGGTTATATTCAGATAGGCGTAGGGAATTTAATGTTATTTTCAGAAAGGCATAAGGATTTCAAGTTTATTTTCAGATAGGCGTAGTGAATTCAATGTTATTTTCAGAAAGGTGTAGACATTTTAAGGGTATTTTCAAAGAAGCGTTGTGATTTTGAGGTTATCTTTTAGATATGCATAAGGAAATAAAGGTGACTTGCAGATAGGGTTAGGGATTTTGATGTTGTTTTTTTAGATAGGCATAAGGAATTTAAGGTCATTTTCAGAAAGGCGTAGAGATATTGATGATAGGTTAAAAGCAATGTTTGCTCATAAAGAATATAGCTTATCACATATTACAGTATAGAGTACTGTACAGTATGTACAGTTGGCTTCAGTAATTCCGGTACCCTTCACAGGAAACTAAGAAGACGTCTGAAAACTACAAAGTATCAGCTAATGCTGTGATTAGCAAAATATTAACTATTGGCAACGCTGCTTGTAAAACAAAGTGGCTGAGTTTGTAGAAACGTTTTTGAAATCATCTTTCATTAATTTTACGAAATTTTGTATGAGAAATATATTGTTAAATGCTTAACAGTTGTGGTGGCCGAGGTGGTAACGTCCCTGACTGGTGATCGCCAGACGGGGGTTCGAGTCCCGCTCATACTAAATAGCTTCTTTCTGTGTCTACAGCTTCATCATCCTTGTGAGCTAAGGATAGGGGGTTTGGGAAAGCCTATAAGTCTATCTGCTGAGTCATCAGCAGCCACCGCCTGGCCCTCCTTTGTCCTAGCTTGGATGGAAGGGGGCTTGGGCACTGATCATGTGTAATATGGTCAGTCTTTAGGGCATTGCCCTGTTTGATAGGGCAATGTCACTGTCCCTTGTCTCTGCCATTCATGAGCAGCTTTTAAACCTTTAAATAGAAATTTTAGAGGCAGTGTTGCCAACCGTTTCTCTTTTGCTAAACGCAACGTTACCTGCTACACTGTACTGCTCATGGACGACATTTAGCTTTCCGAGAATTGTGCCGTAATTAAAGAAGTTAATTGTACCTTCAACATACTGTAAAGTTTACTATATTGTCGCACAGCATAGGAAACCTGTCATCTGGAATCGGTTTGTTTACTGGTAGTGGCATTTCATACACTCCTCTTCATTTGAAAGTTTCCAAGGCTTAAAATCTGTTTTTTAACAATTGATATTGAGATATTAATCTTATCAAAAGAGCCAATTAGTTTCTAAATTTATAATATATCAAATATATAGACGCCAATAGCCTGTTACAACCGTGACGTAAGTGTTAGCCAGTTCCTATGGAATCCTTGTGATTTCTACATGTATTAAGTGTGTATGTATTGATATATATATATATATATATATATATATATATATATATATATATATATATATATATATATATATATACACATACATATATATATATATATATATATATATATATATATATATACATATATATATATATATATATATATATATATATATATATGTATATATATATATATATATATATATGTGTGTGTGTGTGTGTGTATGTATATATATGTATATATACATATATATATTTATATATATTATATATATATTTTTATATATTATATATATATTTATATGAATATGTAGATATATATGTATATATATATATATATATATATATATATATATATATATCTATATATATAC
>NC_090749.1:39068149-39075649 GCF_036898095.1 Palaemon carinicauda | reverse complement strand
TGGAAGTTCCTATAGGGTAGCTTCCTAGGGTATATTACAACTACGGCGATATTCCCAGAGAATTTACCTTAAGGTACCAGAATTCTAACTCCTGGAGCGAGTATCCCTCGTGAAAGGGATATCGCGACATATCAGAGGACGTATTCTAGACACGTCACATGGCAATCTACATCCTGGACAGAGATTTCGTCTCGTAGGAGGTGATTGGCGAGATACGAATTCGGGAAAGAAAAAGGGGAGCCGCTCCCAAGGCTTCCCTATCCCCCGATTCGTATGCGTGCCTGGCGCCAATCCTGGCGCCATCTGTATTCCTTTTTGCGTAGCTTAACAACTCGGTGTTTTTTTTCCTGTTTTTTCTCGCAAATCTTGGATTTATATTCGACTTTTCATGGCTTCTCCGTCTTCGTCGGCCCTCTGATAAGTTGAGTATAGTGTCTTTTATGTATAAATGTAAGCTCTTGGTAAAATTTTGAGTGATTAATAGGATTAATCTTTTATACAAGAGCCGTAGCCTACCAGAGGCGTCTTGGACGCTGTCGCTCGCTAGGTATAAATTAGTTAGTCAGAGCGACATTCCTGGTTGTTTTGCTTTAATAAATTTTAGCTATTAGCATTACATAGGATTTCCTTTCGTGCTAGTGTTATTTGGCGAAGTATTCGCCATTCTGGCCTACGCTAGGCCATGTAGCCTAGTTATTTGGTCCTAGTACTTCATGCATGATTATGGTTTTTTCCGAGTGTAATTAAAATTTTATTGAAGCTTTAGGCTATATTTTATACATTTTAGACTGTGTGGAATATTTCCAAGATAGTATAACGAGTGAGTTTCGGTGAATTAGGTAATCGATTCTCTTGGTGCCTAGGCTAGTTGCTTATGGAGCCTTAGTATACTTTATCATACTCCCCGGTTTGCTTTCTTTTCTTCGGAGAAGGTATGCAATCCCTTTCCCTTCTGTTTAAGCCTTGGGCTTATCCCTAAGTGGTTTTTTTCCGAATTTATTTTCGATAAAACTATACTAGGGTGTTACTGTACCTTCCTGTTCCTGTAGTTATGGTTCAAGAGGGGACAGAACAACAGAGTTTTTAGTCTGAGTCTGTGTTGTCTGGCTTGGGGCTGAGTCTCCCTCGCTGACCTAACACATACAAAGGGAGCTTAGCTCCCTTAGGTCACTACCGAAGGTTTTCTGTGGATATGATTCCTTCTTTTGTGATCTACCAGACTAAGTCCTGTTGCTGTTCTCGGGGGGAGGATAAGTTCTTCCCTTGGGAGTAGCAACGCCTTCCTTGCTTTGGTGCTCTGGAAGCTGGCAAGTATTGCTGGCCTTTCCCCTTAGATCTCCCTTAGGCTAAGATAAGTTTCTTGGCTGCGGGTGATCTGTCACTAAAGCAAGGTTGGCAGGACCCTCTTGTCCCTTCCCCCTCTTTCTTCGTAATGGCCGTGCCATTACTGTACTGTACGTCCGTTCTACATCTGGACCTAGTATAGGTTAGGATGTGGAATTGACTCAGCCCCTTGCCGGCCGGCAGAGCTGGCCGGCAGGGGTCCTTACTGTAATGTACGTCGTTCTACTTCTGGACCTAGTATAGTTTAGGATGTGGAATTGACTCAGCCCCTTGCCGGCCGGCAGAGCTGCTGGCCGGCAAGGGTCTTATGTTTTCGAGTGCTGCCCGGACCTCTCTTGGTCCCTCATCCATGCCTGCCTGTAGAGCCAGACGGCATTGGTCAGGAAGCCTGAATTAGTTTCTCCCCTTCCTTATATGCACTCTTTCGGTTGCCGGGCTTGGAGGTTGTGTACACTCCTTATCCCGGCATCCATTCTATTTTTCTTCTAGTGCTGTACCTGACCCGGCTGCCGGCCTCATAGGCCGGCAGCCGGGCAGGTGTAGTCCTCTGGTTCTTTTGCTGCCGGCTGGCATCGGTCTGGTACCTTTGCCGGCCGGCTTATGTCAGCCCTTGTCTGCCGGTCACCAAGAGTGTGGCCGGCAGCTGGGTACTACCTTGTGTAGTTGCTGCTGCCGGCCAACACTGGCTGTTACCGGCCGGCAGTTGCTGCCGACCGGCACAGGCATTTGAACCAGAGTGCTGCCGCCCTATAGCTGTTAAGTAGTATACTTTAAAGCTAGTTGTGGTGTGTGCCGGCCGGCAAAGGCAGGCCGGCACACATCCCCCTATACTGTACTAGTATTCTTCTGTATAGCATATACAGTAAGAAGAAAACTATAGTAAGGGTTTTGGTACAGCACTGTATCTTCTAACACTATTGTGTTTTCTTGCACATCCCTTTGCTGTTGCCCTCAGATAGGAAGCTGAGTTCTTCCCTGTCTATTATCCAGGATTTTAAAATCATTGCTTAGGTGTGAGCTCCACCTAGCATTGGTTACTCTAGAAGAGATAAACCATTTTGATTTTATTATCTGGAAGGCTGCAACAATGGGTTGTGAAGGAAACACAAGTGTGTGTCTTTCCTTTATGAATTGTTATGTTATACTATGCATATCCAGTGATACATAGTTCACTTGATACTCATGGAAATTTTCTTCTCTTTACAGAAGGACACTCCGAAGTGGGGAAGTGCTTTCTGCAATGTCAGCAGCAAGAACCTCTGTGGACATGAGTTTTTGTAGGAGACACGCAGCATACGCTGTCTCCAAGGATGATCTCCGGTATTGGGACCCTCAGGTATGTACTGTGTGCACTAACCTGATTACTGAGACATTTAAATAGCTAGGAAGAAGCTTCGTACCTGGGTAAGGGGCTTCCAAAAGAACACTTCTGGCCCTTATCTTCCAAGTGAGAAGATGAGGGCGTATCCTTTCCCTAAGGCATCAGCTGATGCAGTGATTCCCCAGCCTCAAGAGGAGATCCCCTAAGTTCAGATCCAGGTGGATGCTGAAGTCGCGGTCGCGATGCAAGACATCAGCTAGATGACAGGATGTCTGATGTGGATGGGTGTCAGGAGGAAGACCTCCTGGCAGAAGCCCAGGATGAAGTTCAAGCCCCTCTACATCGGCCGGTCTCCCAGTAGAGCTGGGACAGGCCCTCTCTTCTATTGTTGGAATGATCCAACCAATGCAGAAGGAGAATCAGGAGAAGGCGGCTGCAATGGAACTGCGAATGCAGTGCCTTGCAGAATCACATGGGCCCCAGAAAAAGCTCAATGTGAAAGACCTTCCCTTGTGCTCAGATGCTAACCCATGGAGGTATGCTGAGCACATGCCGATGACGACTGGAAAGATCGTCATCTCGGATAAGCTGGGCTCAGTTCCCCTGGAGGGTGGAATTCTGGCCCAGCAAGGCATCATATCCGGACTGTTATGTCCGGCTGAGGAAGGAACCAGCTTCAAAGGAGGAGACAGAGCGAAGGAGGTCATAGTGATGGACCATGCTAAGGCTCAAGCTCTACTTTCATCCTCGATGAAAGAGAGGGGCTTCTCTAAACTCAAAGGTAGCCGCATTTGAATAGGAAGCTCCCTTCCTTTGTGTCCTCGCCTACTAGAGCCTTCCCCTTTTTACAGAAAGGATTTCTGGCTGTACTAAAAGCAATCGAGGCCGGCAAGTCTTGCCCCTCCCTAGAGGAGTGTAAAACCCTTGTCGCTGGCCCTGCCTATGGACCACAAAGACTGGAAGGACGTCCATCCTACGTTCTCAGTGGGAAAGTTGGAGGCTGATATTGCCGGACGTCAGTTCGGCAAGGACCTCCCTAAGCTGTCTGACTTTCTTTTGCGAAGTGAGTTCGATACAAAAGAAAGACTGACTGCCTCAATGTCTCTTCAGACTACTCTCGAGACGATGGCAAGTGACCCCAAGGTCCATGAAATGTTCATGGTAGTGGCCAAGCCTCATCTGGCCACAGTGACGAAGGACCTTTATGGCTTCGTCAAGGCAAGGAGAGCTTGTAGGGAGTTCGTGTTTACCTCGACTACGGTGAGGCACGAGCCAAAGAAACTAATCTCCTCCAACATTTGGGGAAAAGACCTTTTCCCTACCGACTTGGTCAAAGAAGTTGTTGATAAGGCCGCCTTGGAGAATACAAACCTTCTCCAGAAGTGGGGCCTGGCTATCAAAAGAAAGTCTTCCCCGGATGAGGGTCCTCAACCAAAGAGGAAGACTATGAGGACTAGGCTACCGTCTCGGCCAGCCAAGCCTCTTAGACAGCAACAGCAACTGCAATTGCCATTGCCCCCAGTGCCCCAGATCGTGGCACAAACCCCGACCACCTTTCAGTGGGTACCCCAGGCCGTGTCGACACAGTCCACGGCATTCACCCCAGCGTTCGAAGGGCAGTCTACTTCCTTTCGAGCAAAGCTTAGAAGAGCAGCCAGAGGCTCGTCTAGACGCCCCTCAAGGGGAAGGGGATTCAGGGGTGGTCGTGGTCAGGGAAGGCGAGACCTCAGGACGGCAGTCCAAGTGAGGTGATACCGGTAGGAGGGGAGACTTCTAAAATTTCGGGATCGGTGGACCTTCGATCCCTGGGCCCACAGCCTACTCAAGAATGGACTGGGCGGGAGCTGGTACAGCACTCCACCCCCGTGCCTTAGGTTTTTCCAACACTCCACCCCCGTTATGGAGGAGTACGTTCAAGAACTGTTGGAGAAAAAAGGTGATCCGAAGGGTGAAGCCCATCAATTTCTAAGGGAGGCTGTTTTGTGTTCCCAAGAAAGACTCGGAAAAGCTCAGAGTCATTCTGGACTTGTCGCCACTCAACAAGTTCATAGTGAATTGCAAATTCAAAATGCTAACACTGCCCAAGAGGGCATATTCCGTCTCTATAGACTTGTCAGACGCCTATTGGCACATCCCAATTAGCCATCGACTCTCCCCCTACCTAGGGTTCAGGCTACAACGAAGACTATACGCCTTCGGAGCCATGCCATTCGGGCTAAACATAGCCCCAAGGATTTTTTACGAAGCTTGCGAGCGTAGCTCTCAAACAATTACGCCTAAAGGGAATTCAGGTAGTAGCCTACCTGGACGACTGGTTGGTGTGGGCAGGCATCCGAGATAGAATGCTTGCAAGCTTCCAGTCAAGTGATCCAGTTCCTAGAGTACCTAGGCTTCAAGATCAACAGAAAAAGTCTCGACTTTCTCCATCTCAAAAGTTCCAGTGGCTTGGAATCCACTGGGACCTTTTTTCACACCGTTTCTCCACCCGGCGAAGAAAAGGAAGGAGACAGCAGGTTCTGTCAAGAGACTTCAAGATTTCGAAAGGATATCAAGACACGAGCAGGAGAGAGTACTGCGCTCTCTCCAGTTTGCTTCGGTGACAGACCCAGTGCTAAGAGCAACAGCTAAAGGATGCAATCGGAGTTTGGAGAAGTTATGTATCAAACGCGTGAAGAGATCTGAGAAGACCAGCCGCTTCGGCTAAGTACTCTTCTCAGACCTTGGTCCCAAGCCAGACATCTAAAGAAGTCGGTTCTTCTTCAGCCACCTCCCCCGTCGGTGACGATTCACTCAGACGCCTCGAAGGAGGGATGGGGAGGTCACTCTCATCGGAAAAAAGTCCAGGGGACTTGGTCCAGGCTATTCAAGACCTTTCACATAAAACTTTCTAGAAGCTAGGGCAGTGCTCCTTACCTTAAAGAAAGTCTCCCCCGCGTCACTCGATCCACATAAGGTGGTGATAGACAGCGAGGTAGTTGTGAGATACTTGAATCGACAAGGATCGAGGTCACCACCTCTCAACCAGGTGATGTTGGCCGTCTTCCGACTGGTGGAAAAGAAGAAGTGGTACCTGTCGGCAGTTCACCTTCAAGGAGTCCGCAATGTGACAGCGGACGCTCTATCCAGGTTCACACCGATAGAGTCGGAATGGTCCTTAGACGCAGGATCATTCTCCTTCATTCTGAATCAGTCCCAGAACTGCAGATAGACCTCTTTGCGACGAAAGACAACAAGAAGTTGCCCCTGTACGTGCCCCGTACGAGGACCCCTTAGCGGAAGCAGTGGACGCGATGTCCCTCGACTGGAACAGATGGTCCAAGATTTATCTGTTCCCTCCTCACAACCTTCTGTTGAGGGTCCTCAACAAACTAAGATCCTTCAAAGGGTAGCGGCAATAGTGGCCCACAAGTGGCCGAACAGCGTGTGGTTCCTCCTGGCATTGGAACTGTAGCTGAAGTTTGTACCACTTACCAGATCCAGTTCTGACCCAGCGAGTCCAGAAGTCAACTGTCTGCACTTCATTACAGAAAACCCGGACCCTGCAGCTCATGATTTTCTCTCCCTAGCGGTGAGAAAGCGTTTCGGGATTTCGAAAGCCAGTATAGACTTCCTTGAGGAATATAAGTGCAAATCTACTAGAAGGCAATATCAGCGTGTAAGTCTGCTTTGACAAGACCCATTCTATATGCCTTCCAGGTCGACCTAGGTAACGAGATCTTTAATAAAGTCCCGAAAGCCTGTGCTAGGCTCAGACCTTCAGCACCTCCAAAGCCCATTTCATGGTCTTTAGACAAGTTCTTCATTTCGCTTCTCTGTTGAGCAATGAAGAGTGTGCGTTAAAGGATTTGACACAAAAAGTTATTTTCCTATTTTGCACTCGCGTCCGGGGCCAGGGTTAGTGAGATTGTAGCCTCTCGAGAGAGGCAGGTCGTGTTCAGTTCCTGGATGGGGGAGAACTGAACCTGTTTCCGGATCCTACGTTTCTCGCCAAGAATGAGTTACCCACCAACAGGTGGGGTCCCTGGAGAATCTGCCCTCTGAAAGGAGATGCATCTCTATGTCCAGTAGAATGCCTAAAGGTCTATCTTCATAGAACTTCAGACTTCAAGGGTGGTCAACTATTCAGGGGAGAAACATCAGGCTCAAATTTATCTCTGAATCAACTCAGAGCGAAAATCACATATTTTATTCGCAGAGCGGATCCTGACAATACACCCGCAGGTCACGATCCGAGGAAAGTTGCCTCATTCTTAAATTTCTTTAATTGTATGGATTTTGAACATCTCCGTTCATACACTGGCTGGAAGTCTTCCAGAGTGTTCTTTCGCCACTATGCGAAGCAAGTAGAGGAACTAAAAGAGATCTGTGGTAGCAGTGGGTCGCGGTGTTAACCCTACTGTTTAACTCTGCGAGGAACAGTGGTCTTAATTGGGACGATTAATTCCAGGGTGAGTGTGTAGTTACATACTGTACTACAATCTAAGTGAGGGCACTGTGTTGCCCATCCAGACTGTTCCATTTCCGAAGGTGAGCCTAGCATAAGTGCAGACATGTGTGCCGAGCGTTTCTAACGCTAATGTCATTGATTTGTAATACAGGCTTTTATGACTTTGATACCTCGGTATCTTAAAAGTGGCATCTAATATTTTTTCTTTCAGACAAACAAGGTCTGCTTACTATCATACTTATGCTTAAAGTTTTGGGTTATCCTCTTCTTATGTATATATATATATATATATATATATATATAATTGTGGTTAACCTGTCTATTTATTGCCTGTCAATAATCTGGTTCTTGAGAACCTTGCGTCTCCTTCACCTGTGTCAATTTATTG
>NC_090749.1:39055649-39060649 GCF_036898095.1 Palaemon carinicauda | reverse complement strand
ATTTGGATGCGCAGAAAAATGATAAACCGAATCAATATGAAGATAAATTATTTATAACACCAAACACGGTGCCATTATTTTCTTATGATATGCACGCAAATTTGTGCCTGGAAATATGTGATAAATTTGGCGCTCTTTGTGGAGAAGCAGTTAATACATATATTTCAAATATGTTTCATGTATTACTTGATGGGCTTCCAATGTTATTATGTTGAACGAAAAAGATCACTTAAGATTTGATAAAAGTATATCTAAGGTAGCAACCAATCATTTAAAGCGGAGACAATTAAATATCCATAATATGCCAAACATCGACCCCCAAAGGTATCCAGTATATATATTTTTCAATGCTCGATTTATATTATTGTTCACATAATACTTTCCACGACGACAACGCGGGTAGAATTATCTAAAAAGTTAATAAAAAAACAAAATTGGATAGAATATATTTTAAAGGACAAAAAGATTATTAGTGAAATATATGTAGTTATATCTAAACCAGAACTTTTAACAATTGAAACATATATAAATACGTTATTTAATAAAGATGTAAAGTTTGATTATATTATTTCAAATCACCACAAATCTTCTAATTATTTAAATGATAAAGCCCTTAATATGTGTGAAAATGTTATTACAAAATATTTTCCATATTCTCAAAATTTTTTCGAGATCAACAGTTACGATTACATAAGTTTGAAGATTATGGGCGCGCGTTTAGAAAGTCTTACTTTCCTTGTTCCGTTGATGATATGTACAATTATCACAAACACATATATAATTATGTGATGAGTTATGAAAATTTAGAATTTTTGGGCAGTAATTATAATCACAATAATGACACATTGGATTTATACAGTTGTAACCTGTACCCCAGTGATAGGAGGATCAACAAATATATAACCCTTTACAGAAAAGAAGATGATGATAGTGATAATGAAAATAAAAATAAAAGGATCCGTACCTAATCATACTCGAAACAAAGGGAATGAAATGGTCCCTACTTTACTGATTGTTTTTTTTATTTTATTTGTTGTCATCTCATTATTTAATTGATTTTAAAAAGATTATTGGTTATTGTAAGACAATGATATATAAGTCAACCAATCTTTGTGTATCGTAGTTTTTTGTTGGTTTCAAATGTTTCGCTTTCCCGTTTACGCTTCTGAAGAGCATTGGTATTATGAAATGAAGTCAAACTATTTTGATAATCTTGTAATAAAATTTGTTTAAAATTTTCTTGGTTGATTTCCATTTCCTCGTGATAATTATTTTCTTTATAGACATCTAATTGTTTATAATTAGAGCATTATTTTTCGCCAATGTTTTTAAATCATTGGAAATATTATACATATTCACACTTAACCCATTAGTTCCATGGTCAAAAGCATTTGAATCACCCAAACATATATTTAAAATATTACTTTTTACTCTGAACAATTTATCATTTGATAATGGTTTTTCAATGGTTTTGTTTTGTAATTCCTTTTTTGTTATTTTTGTACATACAAAGGCACAATTAGATATATTTTCGTCTTTATTTAACACGCAAATCTCATTATCATTGGTTAAACAAATTCTTTCGGGGACGTGTTTTTTTATCATACAAATCAAATAAATCTGTAAATATTGATTTTCTTATAGAGGTTAAAAGCGTCTTTGGGCGAAGGGTATTATTTTTTTGTTCTTAATTCTAAGATATTACTATCATTATTTATCAGAAAATTATAAAACTGAAATATTTTCAGTTTTTATTTCCATAGGAGCCAAAGAATTCATAAAATCTCCAATAATAATTCGAATGCGGTTATGTATAGCAAATAAATCTATTTTCCCTTTAATTATTTCTTGTTCTGATGGAATTATACAATAACAAACATCATTATAACAAACCTTTCCCTTTTTTATTAAAAATATCCAAATTGTATCGAATAGCTTAATGTTTTGTATAGTATTTTCCCAATATTTTATTACATTAGACTGAAGTAAAAATACATCAATTGGATCAATACAACCACTAACACATCGTATAGTAGGATTTCGATCTTGATGGTTCTCAATTTCATATACATTTGGAAAACTATATAAGTTTTCTTTGATATATTTGAGAATTTCTGTTTCTCTGACCCGAAATAAAGTATTTCTGGAAGGAAGATAATCTACTACTTTTTTCTCTTGAATTTCTTTCTGAGATGGAATTTTTATGAGGTATATAGTATCCTCGTCATTCATTTTATTGAATTTTGTATATTTTCCCATTAACCATACAACATTAATATTTCCACACATAATATCCTCAAAATTATAAATGGTTTCTTCGGTGTTATAAATATTTTCATGAATATTATACTCTATAGTTTTTGCTTTATTGTGGTCATGAATATTTTGCATAACATTTGTTGAAAGTTTCAAGACTTCACTTATTATATCTTCATTCAACACTACGATACCGTTGTCTATTTTATAACTTACATTCATACACGAATTATTTTCACTATTTTCATTTAAATCCTTAATAAAATTTTGATATTTGTTAATATCTAAATAAGGATTCTCCTTCAGTTCTGATGCCTTTATTTGTTCAATTCTGTTTTTTGATAAGGGCTTTGAAATAGTTTTTTTCTTGTATTTCATAACAAGTTGGGCGTAAAATATAAAAATATGTTTCATCGTTGTGAGTATCGTTATATCCTCCAATTATCCAAAACTGGTCTTGGTTTTTATTAAGTATAAAACTGTTGTAAGCATCATTTTTATTTGGCAATATCACCATTTTTTATTTAACCAATGAAAACATGACATTATTATTATTATTATTATTATTATTAATTATAAAAAGGGAAAATTTTATATATATACTATAGCAACAGCAATATATAAAGGGGCCAACCCCCTTGTTTGAAAGTAAAATAGAACACGACCTAGGATACTCTCCTACAACAACTATTACTTGCCATACCTGCCCATTTTAATAGAAATTAACAATGGATAAATTTATTACACACGAGGATAAGAAATATATGAGTTTACAGTTAACTGATGCGAGAGAAAATCGAGGAGATGTTTATTTTGCAGTAGATAATTATATAAAGGGAATGAAATTGATCAGAAAAAATCATAAGCCTAATTTATCCAGTCCACAGGATTTACAGTTGTTTCTGCTTTATGAAAATACTCCTCAAAACAAATTTCTAAATTTTCATATTTACATAAATAATATCATGTCTAACAGAGATACGGCCATTCAGATTAAAGAATATGCTGGAGTAAATTGTGACGACTCGTTTATAACTAAAAAACACACATCATATATGCTTTCCAGACTAATTTCCGATGATAATCAGTTACAAATTAAAATTTGTGAAAATTCTCAACCCAGGGAAATAATTGATAATGACGATCTAATGGAAAGAGCGAATCCTACCGCTATATTGGTGTTTAATATATCGGCTGGTAATTGTACAAACCCCACACGTAGAAGCATTAGAAGTTTTAACAGATTCTTGTTTTGATAAGGTAGACGGAGGAAATATGATTATTGCTTCAAAAACTGAATTAGCTTTGGGTGGAAAGACTGGCCAAAAATTTAAGTGTGTTAATTATAAACAAGACGATGATACAAATACTTTGTACAAAATACATATCTATGCTACGAGTGACGACGTTGCTTTGAAAAACTTAGGTGCATAAGATCTGTGTAAAAATGAACTTTTTAAATAAAAAAAAAACCTCGAATTATTTTCATTGTCCTTGTGTTTTAGTGTGATTATTCATATTTTTTTTTCCTTGTTATAATTTAACTATACCCAAAAGGTAAAACCTTTTCAATCTCTCTTTTAACTTTTATATTATTAGTGGTGGGGGGGAATGAATACCGGGGGTGGAGGAACATCCATCGTGTCTAATAATCTATTAATTGATACCAACAAAGATTGTATCGTATCAGGATTAATAAATTTTATTTTATCAGTATTATTTTGAGGTGTTGGCTGGGATGAGGACAAAAAACTTTTATCAAAATTTATACTATCATCCATCATAATATCTTGTTGTTGTTGCGTTTCTGGTGTTGAATTTGGATTTGAAAGAATTTCATCATTAATTTCATAATTTAATGTAGGAATTGAAGTAGCTATTCTATTTTGAAAGACGTTATTTATATCTTTTGAATCTATTTTATTCATATAGGGATAACCACCATTTTGAATATATGGGTGAAATGTTGGTATGATATCTATTTCGTCGATTTGTGATAAAGAAGGTGGTGGGGTTGATAACCCCAATTGATCCTCCATTTTTTAATTACACGTGTTTCTTTCGTTTGAAATCATTTTCATATATTGCTATTGTATTATCATTATTATTAATTCTCCTCTTATTTATAACAGAAATCTTTTCGTCGTTTATCATTATATCTTTTTCCTTGAGTCCGTGAAAAACGGCGGTTTTGTGAATTTCTAGGCCGTCTTTGTATATATCATCACAAATTAATAATTCATCATCAATAAGAGATGTATGATAGTGTTTTGATAAAAATATTATGGCATCAGATACGGATGCTATATTTATACATTTAAGTATATTCAAATATAATAACAGATAAGATATACGTTTATGTGTAATTAGATATTCGGGGTCTTCTTCTAAATTACAAGAAGTGATTATGAAATGAACTATATCTGTCACGGGTGAATACATATCTGTGGATTTTTGTATATTTTGAGTTATTTTCAATTCGCCAACAAATAAGGAGTCATATAAATATAACGGAGAATTTATTGTACAGTGACACATAGCGTGTAAAAATAATGCAGCCATTCCAACTTGGAATTTATTATCATAATCATTATACAATGAAAGTTTGGGGAAATGAGCCATTTTAAAATTCACGGGAAGAGTAGAATCAAATCGAGAACGAAAAGACATGAATCTTAATCTTGATAATAAAGCTGAACACTGCTCTGAGAATTGAGGTTTATTGTTACCAAATATTAATATGG
>NC_090749.1:39052090-39055149 GCF_036898095.1 Palaemon carinicauda | reverse complement strand
ATGTCCCGCAATGAACTAGAAGCGGCTGCATTTGTTATTGTTATTTATATGCCACTAAATTTCCAAAGCTAAACTAAAATGATTGACAGCCCATACATGAAACCTAATCATAAATCTACATAATGCACTACAAATTTTCTGAGATTACGTTTTTGATGGCGATTAAGATATAAAAGATTTTGATATCTTTATTTTTAGTTAAAAAATCACTCAGTAAAATGATGGTAATGATAATGATAATGATTATAATTAATCCATAAGCTCTTTAATCATCACATTGTCCATTCACAAGAGCAAGAACTATCAAAGGTAATGATTCACCAACAGGTATATTAAGCAAGGGTTTGACTTCATGGAAGCGAGTTCTTGTAAATTATCTGGTAATTACAGTATAAACAAGGATTCCATAGCTAAGACGAATATTCACCAATATGTCTTGAGTGTCACGACACGGAACTATTTGACGTGGGGGAAATTAACGGGGAACTGGATGGAGAAAGATGAATGGAAATGTTTTAGAAAGCGTTTCAGAAAGGGATTGTGAAGGCAAGTTGTTTGTTGGTATTGTTTTTCCTTGAAAGAAACCAGAGAAATTATATTAAACTAGTGTATGTGACCCGTCATAAATGATGGTTAGGTGTTTAGATAGATATACATGCATGCACACGCGCACAATGACCTCTCGTGGTAAGCCCTCTCACCATGGTATGACTATTTCCTGTTTACCTATCTGAGGGATGGGGAGAGAGCGAACAGTTGTTCGTCTGACAATGCTGATGAGCGTTACAGGAAGGAGTAGATACTATATATATATATATATATATATATATATATATATATATATATATATATATATATATATATAATTATATATATATATATATATATATATATATAATTATATATATATATATTTATATATATATATATATATATATATATATATATATATATATATATATATATATATATATATATATAATTATATATATATATACATTATATATATATACACACACACACACATATATATATATATATATATATATATATATATATATATATATATATATATATCTAGAGAGAGCCAGACATATGCTCTCCATTATGTATGGGAAATGTAGTAAATAACATAAATGCATTTATTTATATCAAGGACATTAGCCTTAAAAGAACGCTGATAGCTACTTAAATTGAAAAATATGAAATTTGAGAAAAAGCAAGTGTTCACTGTCTGCTCTCGTTGAGCAGAAAACTTACAACATTAACAATTTCCGACACATTCGAGGAATGGTCTTGAGTATTGCTTCGAACTAACACCTACACAAGCAGAATATCTTGTTCTTTTTGGGTATGAGATATTTTTCTAAAATTATTTTTACTTATTCATATAGAGTAACGAAATTGAATGAGTAATAAGCGATGAAGAGACAGGTAATAAAATATGAAATGTCATACCAGCCTCCATATACATGAGAAATTGAATGTATAATAAACAAGTTATGGGAAAAGACATAATTACAAATGAAATATCATACCCACCTCTCCATGATGAGTGATTTTATGGAGATACGGAAGTATTAAAAAATGTCAAAGTTGGCGTCACAGGCACCTTGGAATCCATAGGCCTCGGAAGGGTGTCTATTGTCAGTGAGGAATGTTTTTGATTGTAGCAGAGTAGCAAGAGGGAGTTACTACAGTAGCAGTTACCATCTTTAATTTACGTTGAAAAAAAAAATAAAACAATTTCAGTAATGTTCAATATCTATTTCGAAATAGAAATCTTTTAAATTTCCAGAAATATATAAGTATTTTATCGTTTGTTGGTTTAGCTATTAAACTCCGTTACTTAACCGCATGTAGTTCAGCCCGGGCCATCATCTCTCTAAACTGGCCGTATGTAATTTTGACAAAAAAAAATATAGTTCCAGACCGAATAGCTACTTGTTCCAGTCTTCAGGAACTTACGTAATGTCCTAGAGTCGAGATTTTCCTTTGCAACCATATCAAACATTCCAGTCATTCTTAATGGTATTGGTGAGTTAGTGCAAAAAGAATTTTTGAAAACAGGACGACCCACTAGAACACTAAAGAAGTCAAAAATTGTACTGAGGCGAACACTCGGGTGGTGTGGTGTGACGTAACTATTAGGAAAAGCACAGGACTCACTCTGATTCAAAGAAGTGGACTGTGTAGGTATAGCAGGCGTTGGGGTAACATTTGTTGGGCTTCCATTTTCTTTTTACTAGGTGGGAAACTAAAAGAAAAGTGTCAAACTCCTACGTAAGTGTTACTTAAACATATGTTATGTGATAGAGAAAAGGGATAGGCGGAAAGAGAGAAAAGGAAAAGGTGTTCCTAACAATGACGTCATTGCTGCGCCACTATTGGTGTTGTTTAGTCAGAAGCCCGCCCACCTGCGCCAGCAATGATTGGTAGTGGGTTGACTTATAGTCGTACAGTGTATTCTTTAGCAAAAGTTCTAAATGATGCCGGGAAATTTCCATCGGAGTTTTGGTATATTATGAGTATAAACAATTGTGTAATTGTTAAACCATCAAATTTCACAAACAAAGAATGGAAAAGAAAATAGGAAATTGCTTAACTATATTCAAACTTGTTGTTGGTAACTAATCGATTTTTCTTTCCAGGTAAGTGGAGATGACGATATCCTGATGAGGTGGAGAGGCCTTTGCTATGTCAAGGTAATTAGTCCCATTTAAAGACGCCACCACTGTAGACTTAACATTATTTTTCCAAAGGTTTTATTGACAGAATCGTGTTTTATTAGTTTGTTAAATATGGTCTAGGGCCTTTAGATATCTTGGAGATAGAGTGTTATGATAAGTTTGTTAATTGTTTAGAGTGTTTCTTTAAATGGGCTATTTTTCATTTTAATGCTTCATCTATTAGTTGAGATATAATGTCTGTTAATTTTATATATATATATATATATATATATATATATATATATATATATATATATATATATATATATATATATATATATATATATATTTAGGTTTTCTTTGGAGTAAAAATGGAAAACTCAATACTTT
>NC_090749.1:39034590-39042090 GCF_036898095.1 Palaemon carinicauda | reverse complement strand
TATGTTTTGTGTGTGCATCAAATAAACATTTTAGTATAGATTGGGAAAAACAAATTTTTGGAAACGGATGCAGATTAAAACATCGTGTATTATGTGATAAACAACAAACCAGCGAACCAAGTAAATCAACAAATAAATCAGCAAATAAACCTAATAATAATGGTGTGCAGGTTGGATTACTTTCCTTAAGTGGTCAGGGTCAGAAACCCAAGCAGAGGTCAATTTTACCAACAGCAACAATTGTGTTAAAAGGTAAAGGAAGACATTTGGTACGCCTTCGTGGATTATTGGACACTTGTGCAGAACGAACCTTTATCAGGAGGTCAGCACTTAAGGACGTACAGTATAGATCTAAAGGCACGGAAAAAATTACCTTAAGGGGTTATTTGTCAAGCAAACCTGTGAATAAGTATGAGACGGTTAGTGTTTCCATACCTTATAAGGGTAGATTGATTATTATGGATTGTATTGTGGTAGATGAGTTACCAGAGTATACTAAGAAATTCAACGTTAAACGAAATTTGAAAACGTTGTGTAAAACCAAAATTTGTCTAGCGGACAAGGATTTCGATCTGCCTGTGGACAAACAAGCACCCATTGATATGTTGGTAGGCGTTGATAGTGTCTATAACATATTACACCCCGGATTCAGGAAGGCTGGAAAATTGATATTGTTACCTACCATATTTGGATATGTTGTGACATGGTCCTGTAATGCCCCTCCAGTGCAGGAAACCCAGGTAACTGTGTTAAAGCTAGCAACTAAAGAGGAAGTAATTGAAGCTACTCATAAATTTGATAGTGATATAAAGAATGATTTGGATATTTTGTGGAATTTAGATAAAGTGGGTATTGACGGCAATGAATTGAAAGAACATGATCGAAAGGTTCTTGAAGACTTTGAAAGTACCATTGTATATTCTGAAATGGAGAAGCAGTATTTTGTGGCCTTACCATGGAAGTCTAATAAGTCAAGGCTTCCATCCAATTTTGGTAGGGCGTTGGGCCGGGTTAAGCAACAGTGTGCAAAATTTCAGAAGGATGAAGCCTACCTGAACCACTATCAGAAAATCCTGAAGGATCAGGAGGATAGGGGGTTTATTGAAAGGGTAGATAAAAACAATGTGGTTGAAAATTGTCATTATCTAGCACATCATAGTGTGGATAGGGGGTTTATTGAAAGGGTAGATAAAAACAATGTGGTTGAAAATTGTCATTATCTAGCACATCATAGTGTACAGAAAGATAGTGCCACCACTCCAATCAGAATAGTTTTTGACTGTTCCTGGAGACAAGATAGAAATGGATTGAGCCTTAACGACTGTCTGTGGACTGGACCACATATTACGACAGATTTGCTCAAGGTCTTATTGCAGTTCAGAACTAACAACTACGCCTGTATTAGTGATATAGAAAAAGCGTTTCTCATGGTGAAATTGAGAGAAGACCGCAATTACACACGGTTTTTATGGTTGCAAGACTCAACGGATCCCAATAGCGAATTAATGATATATAGGTTTAGGGTGGTATCGTTTGGGGCTACGTGTTCTCCGTTTCTGTTGAATGCCACTATTAAATCACATCTGGCAACTGTAAGAAAAAATACGAGTTGTACTGAAATGGTGGATATGATGAGAAGGGGATTATATGTGGACAACCTTCAATTTACCTCCAATAATGAAGGAGAATTAATAAACTTATTTTTTGGCGCAAACAAAATATTTGCACAGGCGCACTTGTATTTAAGGGAATGGACTAGTAATACTGATCTTTTAAATACTATTGCGGGTGATTATCGTATAAAATCAGAAGAGAAGCAAACCTATAAAGTCTTAGGCCTAAATTGGAACATCTCTAATGATAAATTAACAATGGCACCTAATCATCTTAAGACCGGTCAAACAAAACGTGAAATTCTGAGTGCAATTGCCCAAATTTATGATCCTTTAGAAATGCTTATCCCTATTACGATACGAGCTAGAATATTTTTACAGGATTTGTGGAAACAGCAGTTGAAATTGGATGATCTACTTTCAGTTCCTTTATTAGAACAGTGGAATGAATTGTCCAAAGACTTAGAGAAAAGTCTCAGTATTTCCTTCTCCAGAGGCACTAATTTGGAGAAAACGGATTATCTCCGCATTTTCTGTGATGCTAGCATAACAGCTTATGGTTGTGTGGCCTATCGAGCAAGTGGTAAAACTTCGTCTCTGATTATGGCAAAGGGTAGAGTAGCACCCATTAAAGAGTTGACTGTACCTAAATTAGAATTAATGGCTTTGTTGTTAGGTGCAAGATTGTGTGAATTTATAGTTGAAACTTTTGAAGAAAATAAATTTGAGAAAATAATAATTTGGTCTGATTGTAAAGTTGCCCTGGGATGGTTAGTGACAAAGAATAATTTGCCAGTATTTGTGAAAAATAGTGTATTGGAAATTAACTCTATAACTACGGGGATCGTCTTTTCTTACGTCCCATCTTCAGAAAACCCTACCGACTGGATTACTAGAGGAAAAAGGACAGAATAAGTAAGAAATAACTCCTTTTGGTGGGAGGGACCTCCCTGGTTAAAATCAGAAAACCACACCTATCCTATTGACAGGACATGGGTGAAAGAAGCACAAGCACAGGGTGAAGTTATTCAAGTCCATCTTGTAGGGAACAGTGAAGAAACCCATCTGCTGAACTGGGAAAGATTTAGCAGAGTGGATAAATTTTGTAAAACTATAGCTTGGATTAGGCGATTTATTCACAATTGCAAATCAACTGGCTGTAGAAAAGTTTAACGCTGGAAGAACTTCAACAAGCTAAAGATAAAATGATTATCCTCTTACAAAAGGAATACTTTCCGGTTGAATATAAAGCTTTGGAAAAAGGGGGTAAAGTTTCAAAATTGACCTTATTAGTACAATTGAATCTCTTCTCGGAAGAAGGAATTATAAGATGCAGAGGAAGATTGGAACATGTCGCACAGGCGGCGGAAATAAAATTCCCAATCTTACTGCCGAAAAGTTGTTTTCTCACAAAATTGATAGTAAGGGAGCAACACTGTTTACAAGCTCACATGGGAGTAAATGCAACCGTGGCAAGTGTGAGACAGGAATATTGGGTCTCACAGCTTCGCCAATTATCCAAAAGTGTAATTCATCATTGTGTAATCTGTAAGAAAACACAAGGGAGACCCTACCGTGTAAATATTGCTCCACCATTGCCAGAATTTCGGGTACAGAGAAAACAACCCTTTAGCGTTACGGGGGTAGATTATACAGGAGTGTTGTTAACTAAGGAGAAACAGCAAATTCCTGAAAAAGCCTATATTGTGTTGTTTACTTGTCCAGTTACTAGAGGAATCCATATCGAATTAGTAAAAGATCTGTCCTGCGATTCGTTTCTTATGGTGTTTCGAAAGTTTTGTAGCCGTCGGGGATTTCCTTATTTAATGCTAAGTTATAATGCTACTACCTTTGTATTGACTTCAGTTTATTTGAAAAACATGGCAGAAAGTTCCTTAGTACAAGAACACCTGAATGCTATCGAATGTAAATGGAAGTTCATGCTAGCCAGAGCACCTTAGTTTGGAGCTATATGGGAAAGATTGATTGGTCTTTTGAAAAAATGTCTAAAGAAAGTAGTAGGTCAGGCCTTTCTCAGCTTTAGTGAACTTTCCTGTGTTGTGACTGAACTTGAAGCAATTATTAATGACAGACCCTTAAGTTATACTTTGGGAGATCTTGACCAGTTGGATATTCTGACGCCCAATCATTTGAATTTAGGACGTAGATTAAGATCTTTCCATAGGGAAGTCATAGATTGGAAAGATGAAACTAAGGACCCTCTGTATGGTAGAAATAAGGATGTTGGAAAGCGATTTTTGTACATTACAAAAAAATGTGATGACCTGTGGAAAAGTTGGGAGAGAGAATATTTAACTTCTTTCAGAGAAACTCATCGGGTAGGAATCAGACACGAATCTTGGCCCAAAATGGGAGATGTTGTGTTGATATACGATGAAGGACCGAGAAGTCGTTGGAAGCTTGGTCAAATTGTCAAATTACACGTGGGACCGGATGATGTCTTGCTAGTGGTTACTTTAAAAACCCCACAAGGTCAAGTAATGAGACCTGTTGTCAAGCTATATCCTTTGGAATTATGGCAAGAGACTGATGTTGTCATATCTGAGAAAACTGATAACAAAAGCACCCGACCGAGCAGGAAAACAGCACAGACGGTTACTGAGGCGAGGAGAGCCCTCATTCAAGCGGAATAATTATAACTGTAAATATTGTTTCTGTTTGCTGGGAGTGTATCGTGACTTACGATGAAATCACGTTAGTGTATATATAAAGACCAGTAAACAGTCATTTATCTTTTATTTTGTATGGGAAATATTATAAACATTATGCAATGTGAGATGCGTAGAAAATTATAATTGTTGTATTGAATTATTTTGTAATAATATATTTCTTTTTGTCGAAGTTTTTGGAAGGCAAAATATATTAAATAGTTGTTTGACTCTAAGCAATCGTTAACGAGTTGTTAGTGTTTGTTTTGACGAATGCGGGTCGCGCATACGTGGATCTTCAGTCGTCTTTGAGTAATATAACTCAGAAGGAGTTAGTACCGGCTCACGTACGTGACAGTGAGGTTTATAGTTACCTTACGGTATCTCAGGGGAGGGAAGGAATTAACACACCCACGAGAGGAGTTCTTATCATCATGGATTAAAAACTAAGTCAAGGTTTTATCAGTGTTTTGTTGTTAGTGATATTGAAGGGCATGCATGCACGTTAGATATCGTTACTGACAGACATTTGTAAAATAGGACTGTACTTTGGGTTGCCGGATAGGAAATGTTACAATTAATAGTTAAGGTTAGTAATAAATGTGAATATTTTTTATTCCTGGTCAAATAATGATTTAAACAACGCAATGTCTCGATTTATTGAATGATAGGAACAGAAAAGAATCCTTGAAAATCTGTTAAAGAACCTGGTAATATGCAAACCAAATTAGGGTAAGTTTAGGTTTTCATATTTATTGAAGATTCTATACGTTTACTATTTTGGATTCTTTAGAGTAAATATAGTGCCTACCTGGCTATTTTGGGAGGGCTAAATGCACTTATAGAATCGGCACTAGTGCCTATTACAGCAATTAAGGCAACGTAGAACTAACTGCTATTATATTTAGACTTTTTATTCATGGTATCCTGTCACTAATTGGCCAATTCTGTTGAATTAGATGATATTATTGATTTGTGTTGGCCCGAGTGGAGAAAAATATTGAACCAATATGAATTCGGAATTTTCTGTTCTTAATTTCTTTTGGAATTTGGGATTTAGGATTGTTGCATGGACAGATATTATATATATATATATATATATATATATATATATATATATATATATATATGTATATATATTTATGTACATATAAATATTATATAAATATATATATATATATATATATATATATATGTATATTCATAAATATATATATATATATATATATATATATATATGTATATACATATATATATATATATATATATATATATATATAATGTATGTATATATATACTGTATATTTATATGTATATATATATATATATATATATATATATATATATATATATATATATATATATATATATATATATATACATACATATGTTTGTGTATAAGTAAATAAATATATATATATATATATATATATATATATATATATATATATATATATATATATATATATATACATATTTATATATGTATAGTATATTAATGTTTTTTTCATTTATTTTCAGTTACGCTTAGATCTCACATACACATAAATTTATTGTTTTGGATTTCTTTCTCTCTGTTCTCATATTGTGGTAAGGAATAATTTCCTTATATATGTGTTTTTTTTTTACTAATTATCATAATGGCTTTAGATTCTACAAGTATTATTATCATTAGCATTATCATTTATTATTATTATTATTATTATTATTATTATTATTGTTGTTGTTGTTTGAAAGATTCACATAATCCTTCTAATTTGATGATGATGATGATGATGATGATGATTATTATTATTATTATTATTTATATTATTATTATTATTATTATTATTATTTATATTATTATTATTATTATTATTATTATTATTATTATTTATTTATTCATGATAATAATAATTATTATTATTATCATTATTATTGTTATTATTATTATTATTATTATCATCTATATGATAATACGATAGCATGTGTTGTTTTTTTTTGTCACGTTTTAAAGAAAACGGAAATAATTTCATGGTATACTCTTATAAGTTCACATTAGACTTAGATTACTTAACCAAAGCTCATCTTATATAGTTTTCCCATTTTGTCTTTAGCACCTTTTTTTTTAATATTAGACTAAAAATTGAGTTCTATCAAATTCCCTAACCTAGATGATAAAATTAATCTCGGGCCTTTTCGTTTAACGACTAATCTGTTCTTATTGTGAAAGATTTCTCATAATTCTGATCACCCTTTGCTTCAAATCTTCCTAGACATTACTCAATTTCCCGTCCGCCTATCATATTCAATGACCCTTAATAAAGCTCAAGGACAGACTTTCTATAAGGTTGGGATCTACCTACCTTGCTTTACTCATGGGCAACTTTATGTAGCATTCTCAAGAGCAAGGTGTATGGACAGTGTAAGAGTGAAAATTTGTCCTCAGAATACTTCTACTCATAGCCAGAGAAGAGGAACTACCTTCAATAGAAATATTGCGTATAAAGAAGTTTTGTAAATTGTTTCATGTATTGCTCATTACTTAAAGTAAATATAAAAGTCAAATCTCATCACATATTACTCAAACATGAATAGGTTAGAAACAAGATAATTAGTATTGAAAATATCATTTCGTTTAATTTACACGGGTTCCGCTAGTTATTATTATTATTATTATTATTATTATTATTATTATTATTATTATTATTATTATTATCATTAGTGATGTTGTTTGAGAGAACTTTATGAAAAAGTCTTCTTCATAATATTGATACATTTTGATGGTTTTTGGGTGAATTTCATTTTAATGATGATGTTAATAATAAACGTTCAAGAAATAATTTCCCTTTGAATAACTTCACTTACTAGTTCACATTTAACAACTTTAAAGAAATTACAGTCTCATGAACACGTCTTCGGACATTCCCAACATATTTAACTTACTTTTTCAAGCCAACGCCTTTAATAAGACCACTAGCTCCTTTAGGTAAGGTTACACGGTTTACACACCTTTACTCAACTTGTTCATTAATCAACAGTTTGAAGCCTTTCACCTACTTGTCTGGGGGAAAACACAATTGGTCAATACGACCTCTGGCCTTCCCTAAAGCAACGTTGCTCTTTGTTGCACTGACGGTACTTTTTCTTATCAAGGGTTTGGTTGTTCTTATCATCATTTCCAGAAGTTCCATATTTAAGAAAAATAATATGGTTATTATTATTATTATTATTATTAT
>NC_090749.1:39029590-39032090 GCF_036898095.1 Palaemon carinicauda | reverse complement strand
TAGTTTTGCATGAAGTTTATGTAGTTACACATTTAAGTCTAGCGATAATAATAATAATAATAATAATAATAATAATAATAATAATAATAATAATAATAATAATATTGACAACAATAATAATAATAATAATATTGATAATAATAATAATAATAATAATAATAATAATAATAATAATAATAATAATAACATTGCATTTTCCTTTGTCATTTTATTCTTCACATTCTTTGGTCTTTTCATATTCCACATCCTTATGAAATTCCACCATCCTTGGGAATGTTGTTGTTATCCAAATAAGAAAACTACACAGGTCCCTTCATCATTTATTTCAATATTTTTATATATTTTCTTCGAGTGTTTATTTTGTATTATTGTTATTTATACTATTATGATGAGGAGAAAACGGATTTCAATTAATAGTGGCACAAAGAACAGTATTAATATTGTTAATGTTGATTTCCATTACACATAATGCTTAATAATATTTCCAGTATTAGCAATGATACTGTGATAATAATTATTATGATATTAATTGTTAAAATAAATGACATCCAAGTATTTAAAAAAGGAGATTGTTTATAAATATTATTTATATTACTTAGAAAGTAAGCTTCTTTGTTTTTATTTAAGGTTTGGTGTAAAAAAAATGCATTTTGTTGCTAATTATCGAACTGGGAATTGATTGAATAATTCTCTCTGACTGTTGTATTCTTATTGGTTGAGATTTTACCCTGAGTTTTTCTGCTATTTACAATATGTACTTTTCATTTTATCGAGTGAATTTAAGCTCATTCTATTTTGCAACTTCTATCTTTTAACGCGTTTGAAATTAGAACAAAAAACTTATCATTTCATTATATCAATATATCTATGTTGTTTATAATCTCTCAGACCTAAACATTATATTTATATGTTTAGTATATCTCTATAAAACGGACCTGTTATACCTTTCAAGCATTGTAACAACGGATGTTAGTGGACAAGATTGTATTAAACCACTTCAGTAAGACATTTCACAAATGAAAAAGTCTGCTACAATAAAATAAACGTGTTTGAAGATGTGCTTTTTTGAATTAGTAGTAGATTGGTTAAGGCACAAGCCACCCCTTGAGATACTACACTTAGAGAGTTATTTTCCTCTTGACTGAGCAGATAGAATTACACCGAATAGTTTGACATATTCTTTACAGTCTCCCTGTTTTTTTAATATTTCTGACAACACTAAGATAACCAAAAAATTCCTCTTCACTCATGTTGTTAACTACTGTATAGTGACTGCTGAGTGGCTACTCAACTCTTGGTAAAGGTAGGAGAGACTCTTTAGCTATGGTAAACAGCTCTTCTAGGAGGACAATTCAAAATCAAACCATTATTGTCTATTATTGGGTATCGCTATAGCCTCTCTATACCATGGTCTGCTACTTTCTTGGATTACACTACTTGCTTGAGGGTACACTCAGGCACACTATTCTGTGTTTTATTATTAATTTTCCTCACATGGCTATTTTCCTTATTTGAGCCCATGGTCCTTTAGAGTCCTTTCATTAACGTCATAAAACTTCGGTCCGCCATCTTGGAGGACAAACAAAGACGCGTTCAGTGAATAGCTGTGGTTGAACTGTTGAATAGTTAGCCATCTCATCACATTTACATTCACACAATGCCCAGTTTTTGCGCTATTGTTGGCTGTGGGAATCGAGGATAAAGAGATGACAAGAGTTTCTACCGCATACCGGCAGTTATTCAGAATCAGGACAAAGATACAGAAGAATTATCCAAGCGCAGATGTGACTTGTGGTTGACCAGAATATCACGGGCTGATCTACGTGAATCCTCACTACCCTACGCACGTATCTGTTCTGATCATTTCATATCAGGTCAGTCTCGGCTAGGCCCTAAAAGTATCATTATTCCTGTGTAAACATGCTATATCCGATCGCATGGGTGACTTCACAAGTATCATCGTCAGTTCAGTGTGTAGTGTGTGTTGGGGAGGGGGCATCTCAATTTTTAATCAAAAGGGGCATCTCAGATTTTCGAAACAAAAATTAAAAGTGCCCATATTGGCTATATTAACAAAGGCTACTTACCTAGGTCTCTATTTCATCAAGGTGCTCATGCCTATATATAATTAAGTGTATATTTATATCTATTTTAATTTGTGTATTAAATTGTGCAGACATACAGGCCCATGGGATGAATAAACATTGATCATAGATAATAATAACTGAAAGCTGGATTAACCCGAAGGGGTCTTCAGCTTATATATGAAACATCGAAAAAATAATTAAACTTGAGCATTTAATTGCAGGGAAGCAAAACGATCATCCAAGAGCATTACAATAGAGATTGTCCATCATATGTTTATATGTATATAAGAAATTATAGCATTTGTAACCAAACACAATGGTTAGGCATGTACTGATAAAGATTTGACATTATAATGCAAAACATACACATACATTTTGACAATCAAAAATTATAATACACAAGGTTAGGCTAA
>NC_090749.1:39014590-39019590 GCF_036898095.1 Palaemon carinicauda | reverse complement strand
GATCGTGACCTGCGGGTGTACTGTCAGGATCCGCTCTGCGAATAAAATATGTGATTTTCGCTTTGAGTTGATTCAGAGATAAATTTGAGCTTGATGTTTCTCCCCTGAATAGTTGACCACCCTTGAAGTCTGACGTTCTACGAAGATAGACCTTTAGGCATTCTACTGGACATAGAGATGCATCTTCTTTCAGAGGGCAGATTCTCCAGGGACCCCACCTGTTGGTGGGTAACTCATTCTTGGCGAGAAACGTATGATCCGGAAACAGGTTCAGTTCCCCCCCATCCAGGAACTGAACACGACCTGCCTCTCTCGAGAGGGCTACGATCTCACTAACCCTGGCCCCGGACGCGAGTGCAAATAGGAAAATAACTTTTTGTGTCAAATCCTTTAACGCACATTCTTCATTGCTCAACAGAGAAGCGAAATGAAGAACTTTGTCTAAAGAGCATGAAATGGGCTTTGTAGGTGCTGAAGGTCTGAGCCTAGCGCAGGCTTTCGGAACTTTATTAAAGATCTCGTTACCTAGGTCGACCTGGAAGGCATATAGAATGGGTTTCGTCAAAGCAGACTTACACACTGAAATCGTGTTACCTGCCAACCCTTGACCATGGAGGTGGATGAAGAAAGATAAGCTGAAGTCTGTCGAGATCTCCTGCGGACTCTTCGCCTTGACAAAGGCCACCCATTTTCTCCAAGATGACTCATATTGCCTTCTAGTAGATTTGCACTTATATTCCTCTAGAAAGTCTATGCTGGCTTTCAAAATCCCGAAACGCTTTCTCACCGCAAGGGAGAGAAAATGATGAGCTACAGGGTCCGGGTTTTCTGTAATGAAGCGCAGACAGTCAACTTCTGGACTCGCTGGGTCAGAACTGGATGTGGTAGCGGCACAAACTTCAGCTGTAGTTCCAATGCCAAGGGGAACCACACGCTGTTCAGCCACTTGTGGGCCACTATTGCCGCTACCCCCCCTTGAAGGATCTCAGTTTGTTGAGGACCCTCAACAGAAGGTTGTGAGGAGGGAATAGATAAATCCTGGACCATCTGTTCCAGTCGAGGGACATCGCGTCCACTGCTTCCGCTAAGGGGTCCTCGTACGGGGACACGTACAGGGGCAACTTCTTGTTGTCTTTCGTCGCAAAGAGGTCTATCTGCAGTTCTGGGACTTGATTCAGAATGAAGGAGAATGATCCTACGTCTAAGGACCATTCCGACTCTATCGGTGTGAACCTGGATAGAGCGTCCGCTGTCACGTTGCGGACTCCTTGAAGGTGAACTGCCGACATGTACCACTTCTTCTTTTCCGCCAATCGGAAAATGGCCAACATCACCTGGTTGAGAGGTGGTGACCTCGACCCTTGTCGATTCAAGCATCTCACAACTACCTCGCTGTCCATCACCAATCTTATGTGGATCGAGTGACGCGGGGAGACTTTCTTTAAGGTAAGGAGCACTGCCATAGCTTCTAGAAAGTTTATGTGAAAGGTCCTGAATAGCTTGGACCAAGTCCTCTGGACTTTTTTCCGATGAGAGTGACTTCCCCATCCCTCCTTTGAGGCGTCTGAGTGAATCGTCATCGACGGGGGAGATGGCTGAAGAAGAACCGACTTCTTTAGATGTCTGGCTTGGGACCAAGGCCTGAGAAGAGTACGTAGCCGAAGCGGAACTGGTCTTCTCAGATCTCTTCGCGCGTTTGATGCATACCTTCTCCAAACTCCGGTTGCATCCTTTAGCTGTGCTCTTAGCACTGGGTCTGTCACCGAAGCAAACTGGAGAGAGCCCAGTACCCTCTCCTGTTCGCGTCTTGATATCCTTTCGGAATCTAGAAGTCTCTGGACAGAACCCGCTATCTCCTTCCTTTTCTTCGCCGTGATGGAGAAACGGTATGACAAAAGGTCCAGTGGATTCCCAGCCACTGGAACTTTTGAGATGGAGAAAGTAAAGACTTTTTTCTGTTGATCTTGAAGCCTAGGTACTCTAGGAACTGGATCACTTGACTGGAAGCTTGCAAGCATTCTGTCTCGGATGCTGCCCACACCAGCCAGTCGTCCAGGTAGGCTACTACCTGAATTCCCTTTAGGCGTAATTGTTTGAGAGCTGCGCTCGCAAGCTTCGTGAAAATCCTTGGGGCTATGTTTAGCCCGAATGGCATGGCTCTGAAGGCGTATAGTCTCCGTTGTAGCCTGAACCCTAGGTAGGGGGAGAGTCGACGGCTGATTGGGATGTGCCAATAGGCGTCTGATAAGTCTATAGAGACTGAGTATGCCCTCTTGGGCAGTAAGGTCCTTATGTGCTGCAGTGTTAGCATTTTGAATTTGCAATTCACTATGAACTTGTTGAGTGGCTACAAGTCCAGAATGACTCTGAGCTTTTCCGAGTCTTTCTTGGGAACACAAAACAGCCTCCCTTGGAATTTGATGGACTTCACCTTTCGGATCACATTTTTCTCCAACAGTTCTTGAACGTACTCCTCCAGAACGGGGGTGGAGTGTTGGAAAAACCGAAGGCACGGGGGTGGAGTGCTGTACCAGCTCCAGCCCAGTCCATTCTTGAGTAGGCTGTGGGCCCAGGGATCGAAGGTCCATCGATCCCAAAATTTCAGAAGTCTCCATCCTACCGGTATCATTTCACTTGGACTGCCGTCCTGAGGTCTTGCCTCCCTGACCACGACCACCCCTGAATCTCCTTCCCCTTGAGGGGCGCCTAGACGAGCCTCTGGCTGCTCCTCTAGGCTTTGCTCGAAAGGAAGAAGACTGCCCTTCGAACGTTGGGGTGAATGCCGTGGACTGTGTCGACACAGCCTGGGGTACCCACTGAAAAGTGGTCGGGGTTTGTGCCACCATCTGGGGCACTGGAGGCAATTGCAATTGCAGTTGCTGTTGCTGTCTAGAGGGCTTGGCTGGCCGAGACGGTAGCCTAGTCCTCATAGTCTTCCTCTTTGGTTGAGGACCCTCATCCGGGGAAGACTTTCTTTTGATAGCCAGGCCCCACTTCTGGAGAAGGTTTCTATTCTCCGCGGCGGCCTTATCAACAACTTCTTTGACCAAATCGGTAGGGAAAAGGTCTTTTCCCCAAATGTTGGAGGAGATTAATTTCCTTGGCTCGTGCCTCACCGTAGCCCCGGTGAACACGAACTCCCTACAAGCTCTCCTCGCCTTGATGAAGCCATAAAGGTCCTTCGTCACTGTGGCCAGGTGAGTCTTAGCCACCACCATGAACATTTCATGGACCTTGGGGTCACTTGCCATCGTCTCAAGAGTAGTCTGAAGAGACATTGAGGCAGCCAGTCTTTCTTTTGTCTCGAACTCTCTTCGCAAAAGAAAGTCAGACAGCTTGGGGAGGTCCTCGCCGAACTGCCGTCCGGCAATATCAGCCTCCAACTTTCCCACTGAGAACGTCAGATGGACGTCCTTCCAGTCTTTGTGGTCCATAGGCAGGGCCAGCGACAAGGGTTTACACTCCTCCAGGGAGGGGCAAGGCTTGCCGGCCTCGACTGCTTTCAGTACAACCGCAAACCCTTTCTGTAAAAAGGGGAAGGCTCTAGCAGGAGAGGACACAAAGGAAGGGAGCTTCTTGCTCAATGCAGCTACCTTCGAGTTAGAGAAGCCCCTCTCTTTCATCGAGGATGAAAGTATAGCTTGAGCCTTAGCATGGTCCATCACTATGACCTCCTTCGGCTCTGTCTCCTCCTTTGAAGCTGGTTCCTTTCTCAGCCGGACATAACAGTCCGGATATGATGCCTTGCTGGGCCAGAATTCCACCTCCTCTAGGGGAACTGAGCCCAGCTTATCCGAGATGACGATCTTTCCAGTCGTCATCGGCATGTGCTCAGCATACCTCCATGGGTTAGCATCTGAGCACAAGGGAAGGTCTTTCACATTGAGCCTTTTCTGGGGCCCATGCGATTCTGCAAGGCACTGCATCCGCAGTTCCATAGCAGTCGCCTTCTCCTGATTCCTCCTTCTGCATTTGTTGGATCATTCCAACAATAGAAGAGAGGACCTGTCCCAGCTCTACTGGGAGACCGGCCGATGTTGAGGGAATAGGCTCCGGAATCTGAACCGGAGTAGCCGACACCTCGTCGACCTCTTCCTCTACGACGTCCGGGGCTTGAACTTCATCCTGGCCTCCTGCCAGGAGGTCTTCTTCCAAACTCTCGTCCACGTCAGACATCCTGTCATCTAACTGGATGTCTTGCATCGCGACCGCGACTTCAGCATCCACCTGGATCTGACTTTGGGGGATCTCCTCTTGAGGCTGGGGAATCACTGCATCAGCTGATGCCTTAGGGAAAAGATACGCCCTCATCTTCTCACTTGGAAGATAAGGGCCAGAGGTGTTCTTTTGGAAGCCCCTTACCCAGGTACGAAGCTTCTCCCTTGCTATATCCCTTGATTCCGCCGTCCTAGGGGAATCAAAGGCCTCAGTAATCAGGTTAGTGCACACAGTACATACCTGAGGGTCCCAATACTGGAGATCATCCTTGGAGACAGCGCATGCTGCGTGTCTCCTACAAAACTCATGTCCGCAGAGGTTCTTGCTGCGGACGTTGCAGAAAACATTTCCGCACTTCGGAGGGTCCTCGTGTAAAGAGAAGAAATTTCCATGAGTATCAAGTGAACTATGTTTCACTGGATATGCATAGTATAGCATAATAATTCAGAAAGGAAAGACACACACTTGTGTTTCCCTCACAACCCATTGTTGCAGCCTTCCAGATAATAAAATCAAATGGTTAATCTCTTCTAGAGTAACCAATGCAAAGTTTCCAGAGGAAACAGGTGAAGCTCACACCTAAGCAATGATTTTAAAATCCTGGATAATAGACAGGAAAGAACTCACTTTCCTATCTGTAGGGCAACAGCAAAGGACTGTGCAAGAAAACACAGTGCTGTACCAAAACCCATACTATAGTTTTCTTCTTACTGTATATGTTATACTGAAGAATACTGGTACAGTATAGGAGGTTATGTGCCGGCCGGCACACACCATAACTA
>NC_090749.1:39006349-39009090 GCF_036898095.1 Palaemon carinicauda | reverse complement strand
AGTCTACAAGTCATGGGAATATAAACATCAAATACCCATCCAAAAATTATTTTTTTCGTGTGTTAAGCAAAAGCAAAATGCACAGACATAATAAATGAAGGTTTCATAAATTTCAAAATTATTCTAAGAGTCTCAAAGGCATGAAGTCACGAATGGGAAGCTAGAGGTTATTTCTGGCATTCAATAAGCCGAATTCGACAACAATCACACATTTGGCACCAAGAAATTTTATTCTGTTTCCCTGAGCACTAATCTCTTATAAAAGGGAATGATATCTAACGAATATAAAAAATAATTTTAAGCTTTTGAATTTTGCAAAGTAAGGAAAAAAAGTGTCAAATTTTATTGCCAAAAATACTATCCGGTGGAAATGACAATTGCATATATTATCAACATGGTATTTGGACACAATGAGTATTATTGCAAACGAAATTTGCGGTTTTTTTTTTTTTTTTTTGAAGCAGATCTTCATTTTGGGTTAAAGGAAATTGCATTCCTTATCATAAAGGTGCGACGTAACATCAGACAACACACCGTATCCCTAATTAGATATTCTCTGTCAATGTATGTAAAACAATGGTGCAATGTATGAAAATATACACGGTAACTTTTACAAAATACGATCTAAAGGATATAAATAATTCTGGCCTCTCCATACTAACAAACAAACACACACACACACGCACGCACACACGCACACACACACACACACACACACACACACATATATATATATATATATATATATATATATATATATATATATATATATATATATATATATATATATATATATATATATATATATATATATATATATATATATACATGTGTGTGAATACATTCATTATAATCTATTAATTGATTTCATTCCATCTGCATATGAATATTCGATCAGAAAAATTAAATATAGCTATGTGAAAGTATAGTTTTTTTTTTTATTCAAAAAAGTCTTACATAACCCAAGGGAAACCAACTAACCTCATATTGCTTTAAATGACGAATAAAGCATTATCTACGATACATTTACAATCACTAAATACTTCAGAGACCTAGAAAATAGTTACGTTCCAAGTGAAAACAATAACATTGGTTACCCATATTGGAAAGCCTCAAATGCAACATTACCAGTCAATAGCAGGAGCACCAAAACTAAACACTAGGCGACCACCAGTAGATGCTAATGTTCCCGAAATGATAAGTTACCCAAAGTCATGTTTCTTTTGAATGTTTTATTCGAAGAGACTATTTTCCCTCCCAACACTCATTTATTTCTCTGGCAATATTTTCTTTCCATTTATTTGTTTATCCACATTATTCATGTTTATTGAGTTTATTCAACAGTTTTCTGTTTATTTGTTTTATATTATCTAAGTATATATATATATATATATATATATAGATATATATATATATATATAAATATACCGAGTGTATATATATATATATATATATATATATATATATATATATATATATATATACATATATATACATATATATCTATATATATGTATATATGTATATATATACATATATATTATATATATATACTTATATATAGTGTGTAAATATATATATATATATATATATATATATATATATATATATATATATATATATATATATGTATATATATATATATAATATATATATATATATATATATATATATATATATATATATATATATATACAGTATATAAATATATATATATATATATATATATATATATATATATATATTATATATATATATATAACATATATATATAAACTAATATATATATATATATATATATATATATATATATATATATATATATATATATATATATATATTTATATATATATATATATATATATATATATATATATATATATATATATATATTTATCTATTTATTTTATTCAAATAAATTTAATCTATACATACGTATATATATATATATATATATATATATATATATATATATATATATATATATATATATATATATATATATATATATATATATATATTTATTTATTCAAATAAATTTAATCTATACATACGTATATATATATATATATATATATATATATATATATATATATATATATATATATATATATATATATATGTGTGTGTGTGTGTGTGTGTGTGTGTGTAGCATTGTATGTTCTCTGCCAAGTTTCTTTATCTTTCACAGCACTAGTTACCAATAACAACCGTTAACGAGACAGCAAATGAGGACGAACGGCCAAATATATCGGCATGAACGGAACTGTCTTCACGGACCTGTTAACCGGAGGAACTACCCATTCACTGTTTCATATATACTATCTGTGGAAAATGTAAATTAGATGACAGACCTGAAATTTGCAGGACTTTGAGTAGTCTCATTCTATAGCTACTGTACAACGTAGGCTTACATATACGCTGAGCATACTCTGTAACATAACTGATATGTTTGTTATTTGTCCGTTAATTGTTTGTTACTGTAACGTAACTAATGTTATTTGTTTGTTAATTGTGTTTCGAATATGTTGGTTAGTGGTAATATTGTCTGATTGAGCATTTGTTTCTGCTTGTAGGGTTGAAGGTTTGTGTCTACATGTACAATAAAATGAAAGAAGAAATGCTGCTGTGAGTTGTATCTTCCTTTTGATTGCTATATATATATATATATATATATATATATATATATATTTATATATATATATATATATATATATATATATATATATATATATATATAT
>NC_090749.1:38973849-38981349 GCF_036898095.1 Palaemon carinicauda | reverse complement strand
GCTGTGAGGCAGCAACTGAAAAATTAAAATATGCAAAATGGAAAATTAAAATGTAAAAAAAAAGGTTAAAGTTAAGTGACCTAGTGCAGTGGTAGGCATAAAATTGAAGAAAATTGGCTTATATGCAAAGAAAGATAAAATAAATCCATAAAAAATAAATTAAATGCAAATAATGATGCCAAGATGGCTCCTCAAGTTTATTTACTTGGGGAGACACCAAGGCCAATTAAAATTTTTCCATACAACCTAAATTAACCTACTGACTATGGCTACGCTATGGTCATGGCACTGTGCATTGGGCACTAATGCCGGGAAAACACATCTCTGTCACCTGAGTTCTTTAGGCGCTTGACCTTCCAGTTGTAGTTCTGGAGGTCTATGCCCCACCTCATGAGCCCCTTATTCCCATTACGTAGCTCAGTCAAGTAGGTTAGAGGATTACGGTCCTTTAGGAAAGTCAGTGGGAACTTTTGGTCCGCACAATAGGATCCAAGATGCTCAAGAGATGAGCCCATGCCTGAGAGCTCATTCTCTTGAGTTTGGAGTTTATCCCATGTCTGGAAGGAATTCAAGTAAACCCCACAGTTGGGAATTCCTGCTTTCACCTGGTGAAGCCAAAAATGAATTATGAGTATGGTCAGAGGTCGTGACTCCTCTGCCATGAAGTGGGAACCTTCGTCCTTCTGAAATGTGGCTAGGACGCCAAACCAATAAAAGAATTGTGTCAGTTCTGTGACACTAATGGATGGGATGAGTTGGAGCGAGGCCCTCAGCATTAATTGCTTATAGTTACCGGAGACTGGGCAAGGATGGCAGGAGGTTGCGGAAGCCTTAACACCCTTCTGCAAGCCCGGCCGGAAAAAATGGGGCTGCAGCAGTTGGGTTGTGCGCTTCACCCCAGGTTGCTCTCCCAGTCCCTCATGGGCCATTCGTAGCACCGGCAAGCGGGAATTATGGGGGACAACTACACGCTGACGCAGGGCCTCAGCAGGATCGTGAGAACCTCGGGTGATTCTGAGGAGCACCCCATCCTTCTGCAGGAAGTTCTCCTTTGAGAGAGTAATTCTTTTTGCTTTGTCTGAATCAGCAACTTCCCCGTAGTTGTCCAGCGTCTTGTCCGACAGCTGAAATCTGATGGGCTCTCTTTGGCTCCTGGGGGTCTCTGGAATGATGGGTGCTGCCCCTCGGTCCTCCTCTGAGACCTCTGGCCTGTTGGGAAGCATCAGTGCTTTAGCTGGGGCTCTCTCTCGGGTACAAAGCCTAGACTCATTTCTGGAAGGGGGAGACGCCTGGCCCTCTGAGACCTCTGGCATGGTGCTGGAAATAGCTCTATACCCTGTGGTGGGATGCAGCACACCTTCACCAGAATTAACTTCTGGCGTATGAGGCTCAGACTCACTGCTGGAGGAGGAAAACTCTTGGGCCTCCTCACTTAGCCAAGGTATTTCCCCAAGGTTAATGGTACCTAGCCAGTCGTCTTCCCCTGCAGGTTGCGTCCTCACAGTTTTAGGCTCCGGCTTGGCAGCCTTCATGCACCTGAGGGGCACTCGCTGTACACACTTCACAGGCTTTTGACCCAAGCTTGAGTTGTAGCCCTCATGTGCGAGATCACTCCCTGCCCCCAGTCCACACTTCTTGCCGAGCTGGGACATGGTCGCCTTCAGTTCCGCTGTAGGGAGTTCCTTGGTGAAACCTTCAATGCACTGTTTCTCTCTGCAGTTGTCCTGCTGGTCGTTGGCACTATTAGGTTGAGGTAGCGAGTTACTGAGCTGGGCTAATCGAGCGTCTATTTCCCGCTTCTTTAATTCATACGCTCTCTCTCTTTCATACCGCATCCTTTCTTGCTCTGTTCTTCTCCGGGCTTTGTCTTCATTCATGAGCTCTCGCACATACCTTCGCAATGCTTCTCCCTCATAGCCTTGTCTTTCTGCCAAGTCCACAAATGCACTGATCTCAGCAGCAGTCATTTTGCCAACTTCTTGTGGAGACAGCGACAAGAACAAACTCAACAGCACAACGTACGATGTTGACCATGCAAGAAATTACACGGAGGGGAAAGATGTTCTAGCCTTACGCAAGAGTCTCATGGAAGGAAGGATGAAGATGGAGCTGGGGAAAATGCACAATGGCTGTAAAAATGCGTCTCAAGAAAGAACTATCACCGAGTAGCAAGCCTTGCAAGTAATTGAACAAGAGCCTAACTTGAAAACCAGGGCCACGACAATGGGTGAGCTTAGGCTGTTCGGTTGTAATGCATCCAAAAAAGTAATGATATATATGACAACTGTACTACACAATAAAAATGGAATCACCACTATACAGTAGGTGACCCTCTGGGCTAGTCAGGGAAAAATGAGGTCACAACTATGGGTGACACTATGCTAGTCTTTTGAAAAAATGAAATCACAACAATGGGTGAATCTCTATGCTAGTCTTTTGAAAAAATGAAATCACAACAATGGGCGAATCTCTATGCTAGTCTTAAAAAAAATGGAATCACAACAATGGGTGAATCTCTATGCTAGTCTTTTGTAAAAATGGAATCACAACAATGGGTGAATCTCTATGCTAGTGTTTAAAAAATTGGAATCACAACAATGAATGACCCTCTGTGCTAGTCTTAAGGGAAAAAAAATGGAATCTCCACGGTGTGTGACCCTCCTGTGCCAGCCATAAGGAAAAAAAAATGGAATCTCCACGATGTGTGACCCTCCTATGCTAGTCTTAAGGAAAAAAATTGGAATCTCCACGATGTGTGACCCTCCTATGCTAGTCTTAAGGAAAAAAAAATGGAATCTCCACGAGGTGTGACCCTCCTATGCTAGTCTTAAAAGGAAAAAAATATGGAATCCACGATGTGTGACCCTCCTATGCTAGTCTTAAAAGGGAAAAAAAATGGAATCTCCACGATGTGTGACCCTCCTATGCTAGTCTTAAAAGGAAAAAAATGGAATCTCCACGATGTGTGACCCTCCTATGCTAGTCTTAAAAGGAAAAAAATTTGGAATCCACGATGTGTGACCCTCCTATGCTAGTCTTAAAAGGAAAAAAATATGGAATCCACGATGTGTGACCCTCCTATGCTAGTCTTAAAAGGAAAAAAATATGGAATCCACGATGTGTGACCCTCCTATGCTAGTCTTAAAAGGAAAAAAATGGAATCTCCACGATGTGTGACCCTCCTATGCTAGTCTTAAAAGGAAAAAAATATGGAATCCACGATGTGTGACCCTCCTATGCTAGTCTTAAAAGGAAAAAAATGGAATCTCCACGATGTGTGACCCTCCTATGCTAGTCTTAAAAGGAAAAAAATATGGAATCCACGATGTGTGACCCTCCTATGCTAGTCTTAAAAGGAAAAAAATGGAATCTCCACGATGTGTGACCCTCCTATGCTAGTCTTAAAAGGGAAAAAAATATGGAATCCACGATGTGTGACCCTCCTATGCTAGTCTTAAGAGGAAAAAAATGGAATCTCCACGATGTGTGACCCTCCTATGCTAGTCTTAAAAGGAAAAAAATATGGAATCCACGATGTGTGACCCTCCTATGCTAGTCTTAAAAGGGAAAAAATATGGAATCCACGATGTGTGACCCTCCTATGCTAGTCTTAAAAGGAAAAAAATGGAATCTCCACGATGTGTGACCCTCCTATGCTAGTCTTAAAAGGAAAAAAAATGGAATCTCCACGATGTGTGACCCTCCTATGCTAGTCTTAAAAGGAAAAAAATGGAATCTCCACGATGTGTGACCCTCATATGCTAGTCTTAAAAGGAAAAAAATGGATTTGTAAAAATGTGTGGGTGCGTTCTTGCAACACCACCACTTGCAACTCTGTGACTGTAAAGCAAGTTTGTATTTATACTTAAAGTATAACAAATTAAAATAAAACAGACAATGTCACTGAGATTGCTTAATGCTTCGTTAAAACATCAGCCCCTTTACATACTTTCCCTTTAGAAGAAAAATGAATTTAATAAATTACACTCCCAAATATTTTATCTTAATGATCCTATACCCTGACTGAAAAAATTTAAATTAAATGTGACATCATAAGTCCTTTATCTTTAGGTTAACCATATTACACAGTCTAACGAAAATTATCCCCTTCAAAAAAATGTACATAAAGATAATATCCCACGAGAAAGTAATAAAAAGAAATTACATACCCTTACTTGTCAAACGGGAAAATTGAAAAAATGAATGCCACGTGTGCTTATGGTTACCAACACAGGAAATTAACACGTGTTTTAGTCTACCACGGTTTCTTCCTAAAATTTCGTAAATTTCAATTCAGTTTTAACACAAAATTAAACAATCACTCACTGCACAATATATATGAATGAAAATTTTATCCCTATCAATAATGTACATGAAAATAAAATCCCACGAAAGTAACAAAATTAAATTAAGAACCCTTACTATCAAAAGGAAAAAATCGAAATAAGGAACGCCACGTGTTCTTACCGTTACTCAACAGAATTATGCCTCACTGCCGTAAAACGTTTACGTGAATCGTAAGCCAAAAGTTCCGATATGAGACTAGCCGGTATCCTAGCACTAAAGATAAATGATAAAATATTCCACGCACAAGATTAAATGATTGATGTGCGTGAATCACTTACCAATGTACAATAATTTGACTAAAATCTCGGGTCTGCATAGAATTGGTAAACAATTGACAAAGATAATAATTGCAGACAATATTAAACCTTGGCTTCGTCCGGAAACACGGCGATGGGCTGAGTTATATCAGGTTGGCCATGTTTTGAAATGAACACGTGCTCAGCCTGCCACGCTTTTTGTCCTAAAATATCGTAAGTTTCACTTCACTTATTTTCTTTTTTAAACACAAAATAACACAACAAGACATCCACTTAATGCACAATATATATAATAAATGAAAATTTTAACCACTTTGATAATAACCACTCAGAAAGAAAAAAAAACAGAACACAAATTCATCTCACGCGTTTGGTTATCCCGCTACACAATAGGACTAGACTTCTCCCACGTGGGTTTAAAACAAAATGGTTCGCGGCGCGAACACACGCACTAATAAACACAAAACTTTAACAATGAGAATAGAAGGCTTTCGCTGTGTTCTTCCACGGTTCCAACTCCAGTGATAATATAATTCACTTTAAATTAAATTAAGGTTCGTCAAGTCGCTAAAGACAGAAAAAAGGGGGGAATTTGACTTTGATAAAATTAATTTTAAATTACTGTCTTAGCAAATCCTGGCATTTGGTCGCCAATATGTTACGAGCCACTGGTTCGAGTCCGGCCTTGCTTAAGGGACTCAAGGGCCATAACAAACAAATAATAATAATAAAGGTCGCCAGTCAGCAATGATACAAGGAATACTGACAAAAAGATGTATTTACAATAATATTTAAATAGAAATAAATGAAAGGGGAGCACAGCGGATAACTATTTTAGTTTGAGCCACGAGGAGCTTCGAATGGAGTTTGGTTGGCCGTGGATGAAACGCCAGCACAGCAATCACGTTCCCTGGAAGGGGGAAATAAATTGAATTATTAACAGCCCACTTACTTCTACCGGCTGGGAACACGATGAAGTCGTGTGGTTAAAACCTTTAAGCAAATTAAATGAAAATGCAAAGCTTAGGGATTTAAACGTTACACATGGGAATCAACACTGTCACAGGGTGAATGTATTAAACTAGGACTGAACTGCACACGTGGTCTGGGTACAGGGGGATAGGATACAAGGTTCAGTGGGTAGGATTCTTCTTTAGAGGATAAGGAAAAAAATGGGATGTGATAAGGAAAGGATGGGAGGTTGGTAAGGATATTGAGAATCTCAAAATCAGACACCTTACCTTTAGTAAAAAAGACTCTGATTTCCTTCCCTTGTGGAAAGAAGTAGACAGAGGTCCTGCCTCCCTGATGTCTTGAGGGTGATGAGCGATGTTGTTTCCCTCAAGGAGGTTGAGTGAAGAAGGAGGAGATGTTCTCCTTATGGGTGCTGACTCACGAAGGAAGATCCCCAGTTTTCCCTGGGTAGATCAACCCCACTTGACCCCCAATTGGGGGGGGGGGGGTAGGGGGGATTGGCCTGACCGCTGTCCTATTGGTCAGGCTTGATCTCGTGTCCCATCCTTCACAGCTCGCTTCCCTTGTCCTGGGACCTCGATGTTCTCACGTGACTTGTAGAAGGTAGCTGAAATTGAGATCTCAGGGGGAGTAGACTGGTATAGGATGGTGGGAGGGGGGGTGAGACTCTGGGTAGGGTCCCAAAACTCGTGGCATTTCGACCCATGCTGGCGGGGTCTTTTGTTATTGGAAAAAAGGTGGCGTAAAGACCGCCATTACTAACAATATATATATATATATATATGTGTGTGTGTGTGTGTGTGTGTGTGTGTGTGTGTGTGTGTGTGTGTGTGTGAAATTATAAGCGGCCCAGCTGCTCCACTCAAGGTAGGACCAGGTAAGGAAAGGTATTGACTGCTGATGATGCAGCAGGTAAACATACAGGCTCCCCTAAACTACCTTCCATAGCTCACATGGATCATCATTTGCAGACACAAGAAACTTTCGAGCCTAAATGGACTCGAATCCCAGTCTGTCAGAACACCAGGCACGGACGTTTCTAATAAGCCACCACAACCCTATTTATCTTCTATATGAATACGATGTTGCAACTTCACATTCCCTTACATGACGTTTACCCAACCACACATCACCTCCAACATTGGATGCGTACATTGAAAATGTGAATAAAAAAAAAAAACCTTTATCAAAAATAACCTCTCTACGGAACAGCAATGACCGAAAATTAAGAGAAATTACACTTTCCAAATTAAAAGTAAATATCCAGATGCCTTCTCGCCCCAATTTCAAATACGTTCTCTGTTTACCCAACTTACCCGACGAAATCTAAATCATAGAAGAAGCTTTCTCCCCTTCAGGCCATGTTTGGTTTTATAATATTTTTTCCCCTAACAAGATTTAATGATGGTTTTGATAACAGAGCGCGTTAATCAACGGTAGTTTAGATCTCTCTCTCTCTCTCTCTCTCTCTCTCTCTCTCTCTCTCTCTCTCTCTCTGAATGCACTTTACCCTAAGCATAGTTAAAGTTTTTTAGGATGAAGACATTAGATTTTTAATTCGGTATTTACCAATTATTCTCTCTCTCTCTCTCTCTCTCTCTCTCTCTCTCTCTCTCTCTCTCTCTCTCTCTCTCTCTCTCTCTCTCTCTCTCTCTGTATGTACTTTACCGTAAGGACAGTTAAAGATTTTTTATAGTGAAGACATTTGATTTTCAAATCAGTATTTACAGATTTATTGAATTGTTCTCTCTCTCTCTCTCTCTCTCTCTCTCTCTCTCTCTCTCTCTCTCTCTCTCTCTCTTACCTTAACTAACTTCATTCAGCACAATTAGTCATAATTCAAGTCCACTTTTTATTTCCTTATTTACTAGTGTACTAGTGTAAGCGATCCGTCAAAAATAATGGCTAAATATTCAGATAG
>NC_090749.1:38958849-38966349 GCF_036898095.1 Palaemon carinicauda | reverse complement strand
ATCTCCTCGGCATTATTGCGCCATTATTCTAATAGCTTTTTCCATTCCAGTATTGAATCTCTCCCTTAAGCCATGCCAGCGCTGGCAGTTAATTGGAAAATTTCTCTCATCCCACCCAAAAAAAAAAATGTTTCCGTCTCTGGATATTAATTTCCTGTCGCCTGGATGCTGTTTTCAACAATTCCTTTTTAACTCGTTTGCTAGTATTTTATGATATAATCGGGAGATGAGGGTTCTCCTATTTCATATGAATGTATATGTATGTATGTATATATATATATATATATATATATATATATATATATATATATATATATATATATATATATATATATATATATATATATATCAGGGGTGGATCAAATACAATTGTATTTGTATTTGAATTGTATTTAAATACAATTTTAATGTATTTGTATTTATATTTGTATTTTAGCATCCAGAGACAAAGTCTTTTGTATTTGTATTTGTATCATGGCACTCAGAAAAAAAAGTATTTTGTATTCGTATTTATATTTGATATTTCGAGCCAAAATCATTTGAGGAGAGAGAGAGAGAGAGAGAGAGAGAGAGAGAGAGAGAGAGAGAGAGAGAGAGAGAGAGAGAGAGAAGCCCACAACCATGGTTTACGATACTATGACGGGTCATTTACACGTTGCGTACGAGTACACGTCGCGTTCCTGTACAACCATCCCTGCCCCACCCACTACCATGATGGTAGTTGGACAGAGATAGCACTACCGTCCCTGTCACACTTGCTGTCCCTGGTGCAACGGATCGGTTCAGTTGTTTTGCACACACACAGACAACAACTCTGTAAACGAGATGCCTTCAATGATCCCTGTGTCAGAAACAGTGCAATTACAACTGTGATACACAAGTGCTGTAGTATTGTAGCTACAGTACGTCGATCTACTGTGGCAGCACCATTCTTGGAAAAGATTGGGGTTTCACTGCAGGCTGCCAATGCTACTAGATGGAACTCTCAACTGACTATGCTTAAGTCAATTCTCAAAGATGTCAATGGTGTCAACTCAGCTATTCATCTCCTAGGATCATGCAAGGCCGAAGAAGAATTGAAGGGAATTTAAATAGCAATGCTAAAAGAAGCGATGAAAGTTTTGGAACCGTTCCAAGAGGCGACATCACAAGTGGAAGGAGGAAACATGGTGACACTTTCTTGCGTTGCACCAGTTGTATTTGGCCTTGAGCACAGCCTCAAACTATTCATTGAAAGTAAACCAATCTACTGCTTAAACTTGGCTAATGCACTACAGTCTTCTATCAAAAAAAGGTTGAATCCGTTTCTTGAGAAGACTGACGTCATTGCCACAGCTGTCATGGACCCCAGGTTTAAGCTGGCATGGCTGCCATGTGAGGAAATGAAGAAGGAAAAGATTTCCAAGACTGTGGACCTAATTATTTTAGAGTCAACTCAGTCATCTTTGAAGAACACAATTCCAGAGAGGGAGCCTTTCATCACCATAAGCACCAATCAAGACAAGGCTGACATGAGTGCAAAACGCTCTCGTCTTTTTGCCTACATGCCACCAGCTGGGAAAATAAATGTAAGTGCATCAACAAGCGACACTACAGTGGTAAAGGCAGAACTTGAGTCGTACCTAGAAGAAGGTATTCTGGCTTTTGACGTGAACCCACTGAGGTACTGGCGTGAAAACAAGAGCTTCAGCATTTTGAACCCTTTTGCATGAAATAATCTAGGGTGCTGTGCCACGTCGGCACCATCTGAAAAAGTCTTTAGTAAGGCTGGTAATTTTTACACTCCTGAGCGAGCAAAACTTGGCCCGGAAACCTTCCGGGCATTAATGATTATTAAATGCAATTATGATATATAGAATGCAGATATAAACTTAGGTGAAAATTTTTTATATAGTTTGCAAATTTTCAGGACGATTTTTTATTAGTAGCTTTGAAATCTGAAATAAGAGTACTTATATTTTCATTTGTATTTTCTGAACCAGTGATTTATTATTATTTATATTTTTAGATTTAGGAAGAAAAGTATTTGTATTTGTATTTGTATTTCAATTGTAAAAAGTCAGTATTTGATCCAACCCTGATATATATATATATATATATATATATATATATATATATATATATATATATATATATATATGTGTGTGTGTGTGTGTGTGTGTGTGTGTGTGTACTCTCTCGGACTTCTTCCCCTATTCCTTTTCTAGTCGTGGACACCTCAACGTGGTGAGAGGGTTTGTGTCTCACCTTGATCAAAATAGCAGTACTAGTCGGGGACAACCATACTAGGTTGGTTTGTTGTGAGCGATCACTAATATATTCCACCATCACCACTCCAGTGGCCAGCGTGGTGATGAAAACTGGCCAAACCTTAGACATGAATAAAGACATGTCTAAGGCCTTTGTCTACAGTGGAATAGAAACAGTTGCATTTGTTGTTGTTGTTGTAGTTGTTGAATGAAAAATTAACATTGAACTTCCAGTGAGGGTTCTAAATGTACATGGTGTTTTATCATCATTAACATTATTTCAATATCATAAGTACTAATAACGTCAACATAAATTTTTTTTTAATATTGTTGGCTTATCCTTTTAAATATTAGTACAATAAAAATACGCATAAGTTAAAATGAAAATATTAACAAAAACAATAACGCTTAAAAATACTTATAGCAAAGGCAATCAGTGATTTCAGACTTCCCCAAATGAATAGTACCAACATTTTACAAAAGTCTGCGGACGAAACATTCCTTTTTTTCATAATACTGACTGTGGATGAATCCACTATACTATATCATTTAACTAATGTATAAGGACAGTAAATCCCCCTTTTCATATGCGGACTGTAGATGGCGAAAAATGCAAATCCGAACGATCTCCAAAATTTAATGGGGTCGGCTATGACCTAAGATTTACCTGCACTGAAAATTTCCTCAAAATTCGTCGAGTAGTTTTGACGAAATCCTGTCCATAGACAAACACGGAGACAAATCTACAAATAAAACGACTAGATTTTACAAAAACATTTAAAATCATCAATTTTCACTATAAACCAATGACAAAACTTAAAAGAGATAATCTTAAAAACAACATTTGTCCCAATACCATGAATACATAAACTTACAACCACAATGTAAGAAAACCACAATTGCCTACAATCATGAATAACTGTGACTCTCTCCACAGCAAGAGGACCAACAGCAACTTTCCGCCGAGTGTTTGACTAAGACATTACTAAGAGGATACTCCACACAGCTGTTGACAGAAACGTTTGGGATGGGCTGTTGCAGAGGCTGCCAGCATAAGCAATGGGATGAGGCACAACAGATATTTACGCATGGTGTGTGTGTGTGTGTGTGTGTGTGTGTCTTTTAAAGCCTCGTGCTTACATCGACAATTCGTTGTTGTTGTAATTGTTGCTTCAGATTGCCTGGCCATTACGGTCAGACACGGAGTCTTGCACACTTGAAGTCCATAGGTATTTTTTTTTTAGGGGGGGGGGGGGTGTAGGTGATTTAGGTTATGGGATAATCAGCAAATTATATTTGTAGGCGGTTTGGAATAGGATGTGGGTCAGGGATAATAAGCAGGTTACTTTTCTTATATTAGAGCCTAACTTTTTTTTTTAATGGAAAAAGAAGAAGGTGACAGTTGGGAGACTCCAATCTACAATTCCTCGAGGCTGAACAAGTTCCTTTTTATACGAATTTTCTGAAGATCTTCTCAAATTATACCATCAACTACAAATCATTATCTTTCATAATTTTCAATCCCTAACAATATTCTAGGAGTTTCATTCCTGTTGTGACCAAATTGTGGAATAATTCCTGATACATACTTCATCATTGGAACATCAGAAGTTTAAACTTTGTGCAAATTATTTTCTGTTGAGCAGGTTAATTCCATTCTCGTTTCATGATTCCATTTACGATACATATCTGTTTAAAGTTATTACTTATCGCAATAAACTCTTTTTAATTTTTCAAGAGTATAATAGTTAGTTTTTTTTTTTATATTTGAATGGTAGATTCTTGCTCTGCAAATTTAGGACTGTGATAACCAATTGAAACGTCCCTGACTGGTAATCTGCCAGACTGGGGTTCGAGTCCCACTCAAGCTCTATAACTTCTTGTAGTGTCTGTAACCTATAGGTCTGTCTGCTGAGTCATCAGCAACCATTTCCAGGCCCTCCCTGGTCCTAGCTTGGGTGGAGAGGGAGCTTGGATGCTGATCATATGTATATATAGTCAGTCTCTAAGCATGGCCTTACTTGCTATGCCATTTTCACAGTCGCTTGCCTTTGCCATTCATGAGGACTTTCAAACCTTAAATAATAATAGTAAGAACTTTGAAACTCACCAACATCACAGAACAAAAATAATGTCATAACGAGAAACACTTATGCCAAACATTGATGCATATGTTTCCCAAACAATCACAAACAAACATCTACCAAATTAAACAAACATATCACCAACAAAAACCCAAACAAACCAAGAAGTGACACCTACAGCCAAACAAACAAAGGAAGTTAAATGCCAATTAATCTCCGTTCAAGTGCAAACAGCCTTTAAACTATAACCGAATACCTTTTTTCACAGCAATTTTAGAGATCTCCCCAAAAAACCTAATATGAAAAAGAATCATACGAAAATTATTTTCCGATAACAGGGGCTCGGACGAGGCACATCAGGATGGTATTACGAGTAACGGAAACCAATCTATTACGGTGCAAGGGATTGGGGATTAGGCAAGGGAAAAAACAAACCCAATCTAAAGTTCAAGAGCTAGCGGTTAGGCATTAGAGTTATCGATCGAGAGAACAGGAAATTTGACTTTGGTAATGCCGTTTGTGGGAGGGGCCGGCCAAAGGGGTCTTTTACCTTTGTTGCGTAACTCTTTATTCTCAGATGTGTGTAGTGCGTTGGTATCATCGAGGTTGGCCGGGGCACCAACCACAGCAGTTCCTGATTCAACACTGTCATACAAGTCTGCTGCTTCCATCAGTATGTCTGACTATTCAGAACTAGTACTACAACAACCATCTTCATATTCGCTTCAGTTTTATTAAACTTTGCATCCTTTAAAGGTTTAAAGGCTGCTCATGAATGGTAGAGACAAGGGACAGTGACATTACTCTATCAAGCAAGACAATACCCTAGAGACTAACCATATATACATATGATCAGCACCCAAGCCCCAATTCCATCCAAGTTAGGACCAAGGAGGGCTGGGCAATGACTACTGATGACTCAGAAGATAGACCTATAGGCTTCCCCAAACCACCATTCCTTAGCTCAAGAGGATGGTGAGGTTGCAGAGACCAATGAAACTATGGAGTTTGAGCGGGATTTGAACCCCAGTCTGGCGTTCACCAGTCAGGGACGTTACCACATCAGCCACCACAACCCTTTGATGGTAGCTTTATGTCAAAAGCTTTCAATGTTAGTTGTGTGTTATGGGGATCACTAGATTAGGTCTAAGGAGTAATAATAGCTTTTTGTAAGTACTTTCATGTGAAGGAAAAGGTTAAGGAATAGAATTTAGAAAAAAAAGTAAACTTGAATTTTGCATATTTTGTACCTGATATTTGAATTTTTATAGTTGTAGTAAATCTGTGAAAAACATCAACATCTGTGTAAATAGAGGCTTAGAAAATCATACTCCACTAAAATTACAGGATTATATTTGTAATTTGTTGATAGATGACCAACCAACACAACAAAAATTATGTTTAGTCAACATTAAACTTTCCCTCGGAATCAAACCTTTATGGTTCTAGATATTCCGAGTTTAATCTTACGCCTAGCGGCTTCAAGAACTTTCCCACTCTCTTCCTCCCCAAGAATTCTGAATAATAGAATCTTTTTCCAGAGGTACAGTCCGTCCTCCATTACTTCCACAGTACAGAACCATCTCAATGGAGTCTGATCAAACCTTTCACATTCTTTAAACTTTTTTACCATTTCGTCAGATCTCCACAATTTCACACTTTCTCGGTTCTTGTTAAGTCACACATAACAGCTTGAAGAAGCCTTTCTCGTTATTTTATATTCAAATATATATATATATATATATATATATATATATATATATATATATACATATATATATATTTAGTGTGACTACCTTAACATGTTGAAAGGGTTTGTGGATCGCCCTGTACTAGTCGGGGCCACCATACTAGGTTTGTTTGCTGTGAGCGATCAGACAGAAATCGCCCACCATCACCAATCGTCAGTGGCCAGCGCTGTGATGAAAACTGATCAAACTACAGACATGAATAATGACATGTCTGAGCACAGCTGCATTTGTTGTTGTCGCTGTTTTTGTTGTGTGTGTGTATTTGTATATATATATATATATATATATATATATATATATATATATATATATATATTTCTTCCGGTTATTAGCAAACACCTCTCTCTCTCTCTCTCTCTCTCTCTATAAAAATAATCACTTCTCAAACTACCAGTTCTAGAGACAGAAAATCCCCGAAGAGAAAGTTCCCTGGACACAGAAAAAAAAGAAAGAAAGAAGAAAAGAGAAGAGAAAGACAGAGACAAAGACATTTCGTCCCAAAATCGACGATATTAAAAACCCCAGCAGAATTGACCCAAGCCAACTTTACCCCAAAAAAATGAAATTGTTCCGGTCCGATATGGCCCAGGGGGCGGTTACCTTATTTGATCGAAATTTGATGGAGTTGGCTGAGAATGATTCCTTTCTGGTAATCACTTTTCTGGATTAAGATACATTTCAAATTGGGATCAGAGATTGCTTGAAGATGGTTCCAAGTGGGATTGATATTTTTCTTCATGGTGGTATTAGCGAGATTAAGTTTCGTTTCAAAAGTTTGATTGAAGACACAGATGAAGTAATTTTCTTGACCAATGTTATATGATAATGATTTAAATAAGATAAGATTTCTTGTTAAAGATGCCTCTTAGATATTCGAGACTTACGCAAACATATATACACACATACACAAACATCATACATACATATATATATATATATATATATATATATATATTTATGATATATATATAAATATATATATATATATATATATATATATATATATATATATATATATATATATATATATATATATATATATATATATATATATATATATATATATATATATATATATATATATATATATATATATATATATATATATATATATATATACATACATATGTGTGTTTTCCGAGTGGGGATACCTTATTGTAGTGAAAATGTTGTGTATAACCATGATTAGCAATTAGCAAAGCTGTATTAGTCAGAGCTACCCATATGAGGTTGGTTTCCTCTCCCATCATCGCCAATCCGCAGTGACCAGCGTGGTGATGTAAACTGTCCAAAACCCAGACTTGAAAAAGGACATGTCTGAGGACCTCTGTTTGTTGTATGCATACATATGAAAACAAAGTGCAAATACAGGTAAAACCTTGACAAAGGGTACTAGAGGCCTAAGAGTAAATATTG
>NC_090749.1:38938849-38941349 GCF_036898095.1 Palaemon carinicauda | reverse complement strand
AATATATATATATATATATATACACACACACATATATATATATATATATATATGCATATGTATATATATATATACACACACACACACATATATATATATATATATAATGAACAGTAAATACAGAATTCCTATTAGCACATTTTTTTCACTCGGGTCCAACACATATTAATATTATCATCTAAATCAACAGAGTCGGCCAATTAGTGACGGGATACGATGAATAAAATGTCTAAATATAACAGCAGCCAGTTCTCCACCGCACTAATAGCTGTAATAGGCACTAGTGCTGATTCTATTAAGTGCATTTAGCCCTCCCAAAATAGCCAGGTAAGCCCATTAGAATTTCAGATTTATAATCCAACTCTGACCTCATGGGTGAAAGGTAGCTGATTGTAATGCAGTGGGCAATCTTGTTATTATTTATGGTTGCTAACTTATGATCATTTAGCATAATTATGAAGTAATTAGGTTTAATCATAGCCTTTATTCATGAAGCGTTTGAGCCAAGGATCTCTAATGTCAATCATGCATTCACCACTTGTTAAGATGTATTCATAAATTTTCCATGAAAACTTAAATGTATTGATAAGTTCATTCCAATCTCCAAGGAAAATCGAGGCTACGTTTCATAGGCTTTGTCATGAAATTTAAAATGTATTGATAATGTCATTCTATTCTCCAAGTAAAATCAACACTACATTGCTTACCATAAGTTTCACTATAAAATCTGAATTGCTAAATGAAGAACGCCTTTGCCCTTGTGGATATGTGCAGGATCGATCCATGTCATCTTAAACTGCCTTTGCTCTCGCATGTTAGAGAAGATTTTGAAGGGATTAACTTTAATTCCCTTGAAGATTGCATGAACCATAATAGCGATCATGAACTATGTAAATATCATTTCTGTGTAACCCAACTTATAATTCAATATAACTGAATAACTGTAAACAAGGTAAATAATTTTTTCATAGGTTGTACTGTAATTTTGGGCTTATCTTAGGTTAGGTCTACACTTAGAGTTCATTAAAGCCAATGAAACGTTTTAGATTATCATAATTAGTTCATTTAATTCACTCCGTATTTGATTTACTGAATATAATAAACAAAACAAAATAAACGTATATATGCAACTGTATAGAAATATAATAATCATTGTCAATAAATACCTAACTAACTATTGATAAGGTCATTCTCATTCTCCAAGTAAAATAAGGCTACGTTCATGAAATCTAAAAAGCAATGATAAGGTAATTTTATTCTTCAAGTAAAGTCAAAGGCAACGAAGCTTCGCTAACTCAATCAACAGGTAAAAGGAAAACCTTTTTATCGAAGCCCAATGTTTCCAGGATAATCATGATGAACTCCGACAGAGATATCCTAATATTTTCAACGTTGAGCATATCTCCCAGCGAGATTTTTTCAATCTATTGTTTCCTCCATCTATTCAATATTCTCTTGCAATTTACAGTTTATTTTTACACATCTCGGCCTGCGTAGGTTGATTGAGAGAATTTTTAATTTTGCGTCAGTCATACGAGTTTCTAAACATAAAATTGATCGGTACATTTTCTGTTTTGTTGAAATAATTAGAATATCACCTGACAACCCGATACCCCCAGCTACATTTTCCGAAAATATTTCAGGATCCAAATGTTTTTTTTTTTTTTTTTTTTTTTTTTTTAGCCTAATATTTTGTAAGGAGTATCCTCAAAGATTACACTTGTAATTTGGACACGGGTAGCTTTCATATATAAGATTTTTTTAAATCTACGTTCTTCACATAAATATTCAAATGGTATCACATTTTTTTTTTTTTTTTTTTTTTTTTGCTAGAGTTTCATTAAAACTTTTCTATTCACTTTACAATTTACAAAGAAAAATTAAGTTTTGACGGATGTTCAGTTTATAATTTCATAGCTAATGCTAATATTAACTGATCATTATTCACAACGAAATAGCTATTTAAAAATTAACTGATATGACTAATAGATCAGACGGTTTCTTTAATATGTCAATATACATTTTTTTAATTTTCTGTGAGCAGGTTTACATCAAAACTTCTTTCCAGATTCTAACCAAATTTTAACAACGGATAGACATTATACTCCGCAAAAACCCATTAAATTTGTGTTACTATTATTATCATAAGTAGATTCATTCACGGTCAACATTTGAAAAAGGGAAAGCTTGGTTCGTAGCTTTGAGGACAATTTCGATAATCTTCTTTGGCGAAGGCCTGAAATCTCTAATTGTTCTTTCTTCTTTTTTCAATTATAATTTTCATGCTAAAAATCCGTTCTTTAAGGTATAAATTTTCGTTTTAAAAATGGATATATATCTGCTTGAGCTATATTTACATAACGGCCTTTCACGCTTCTATTCACCTTTCCAACTTAATTTTCACGCTAGCTCTTCTAGACAAAATCCTCAGAGCAGATATTCTTTTTGCCCTACCTTTTACATTCTGGTAAAACAGAAATAATAAACGTTTTAGTAAATA
>NC_090749.1:38911349-38913849 GCF_036898095.1 Palaemon carinicauda | reverse complement strand
TGCTTGAATTGGTCACAATTATATAATAGTGTAGATCCTGTCGTCCCTTTAAATGAGAATCTAGTCAACAAAATTGATAGGCGTATCCCTTCTCGTGTGCTAAGGTACCGAGTGAAGGACAAACCGTGGTTCAATGATGATTGTAGACGTGCTTTTTTGGAGAAGCAGGAGGCCTATCAACTTTGGAAGGGTAACAGATCAGATTTGACCTGCAACAACTATACTCAGCTTCGAGCTTTTGCTCAGAGAGTTTATGCCTCAACTGAAAAGGAGTACAATTTAACCATAAAAGAAACACTTTCTGGTACAACTCAGGAACATAAATGGTGGTCTACCCTTAAATCTGCTCTCTTTGGTGTAGATGCAACAGTTCCTCCTTTACTTAAACCAGATGGCTCAGTCACTCACTGTCCAAAGGAAAAGGCAACCCTTTTGGCTGATGTTTTTGACAGTAAACAGAGTAATGAAAAACTTGAACTTCCTCATTCCTGTTTTCCTGAGGCTAAACTAACTAGTTTAGCTTTTCGATCTCGTGAGATTAAAGCTCTGTTGGTGGACCTTGATGCTTATGGAGGTGTAGACCCAAATGGTATTTTTCCTTTGTTTTTTATAAAGACAGCAGATTTCTTAGCTCCAAAGTTATCTGTTATTTTGCGCAAGTTAGCAAGAAGAGGAGCTTTTAGCACTAGTTGGAGAATTGGTAATGTTACTCCTCTATGTAAATGTGTTTGTGGTAGCTCAAGTCCCACTGATTACCGCCCAATTTCCATAACTCCCATATTATCTAAAGTTTTTGAACGTCTTCTGGCAAAAGGTCTTAATAGGTTTGCTGAAGGTAATCATCTAATCCCTAGTTTGCAATTTGGTTTTCGTAAAGGCCTTGGAGCATGTGATGCCCTTCTTACAATCTCCTATGCTGTACAGAAATCCCTTGATTGTGGTTGGGAAGTTCGTATGATTGGCCTTGATTTTAGTGCTGCCTTTGACCGTGTTAATCATGAGGCCCTTGTTTTCAAACTGAAACAGTTGAGAGTGGGTGGGTCGTTTTTTTAGCATTAATATTGATTTTTTAAGTAATAGATCTCAAAGAGTTGTTGTTGATGGCCACCATAGTGATTATAGGAATGTGATATCCGGTGTTCTACTGGGTAGTGTTCTTGGCCCATTACTTTTCATACTATATACACATGACATGTGGTTTGGCCAGGAAAACAAGCTTGTTGCATATGCAGATGATGCTACTCTCTTTGCATCAATTCCATCCCTTGAATGTAGATCTACGGTTGGTGAATCCCTTAATAGAGATTTAGCTAGAATTGGTGCATGGTGCAAATTATGGGGTATGAAGTTGAATCCTACCAAAACTCAAAGTATGATTGTATGTAGCTCAAGGACGGTGGCTCCCCAATAACTCTTTCAAAATTTTAGGTGTGATTTTCGACAGTAAATTTACTTTTGAGAAACATATAAGGTCTGTGTCTTCTTCAATTGCACAAAAAATAGGCTTATTGAGAAAGTCTTTCAAGATTTTCGGTGATCAATCTATTCTGAAGAAGTGTTTTAATTCTTTCATTCTACCTTGTTTTGAGTATTGTTCTCCTGTCTGGTATTCAGCTGCTGATTCTCAACTTAATTTGTTGGACAGAAACTTACGGTCTATTAAATTTCTTATTCCTGATCTAGATATTAATCTCTGGCACCGTCGTTCAATTAGTTCATTATGCATGTTGCATAAGATTTTTCATAACTCTGACCATCCTTTACATTCAGATCTCCCTGGACAATTCTATCCTGTTCGTAATACTAGGCAGGCAGTTAATTCTAATAGCCAGGCCTTCTCCATCACGAGGCTCAATACTACACAGTACTCTAGAAGTTTTATTCAAGCTGTGACCAAGTTGTGGAATGATCTTCCTAATCGGGTGGTTGAATCAGTAGAACTTAAAAAGTTCAAAGTTGGAGCAAACGATTTTTTGTTGACCAGGCGGATATAAGTCTTTTTATAGTTTATTTATGACATATTTGTTTTTGATGTTGTTAATAGTTTATATATGACATGTCTGTTTTGACGTTGTTACTTATTTATGAATGATTTATTGTTAATTTGTTCTCTTCATTTATATATTTCCTTATTTCCTTTCCTCACTGGGCTATTTTTCCCTGTTGGAACCCCTGGCCTTATAGCATCTTGCTTTTCCAACTAGGGTTGTAGCTTGGATAGTAATAATAATAATAATAATAATAATAATAATATAGATATATGTATATATAGATATATGTATATGTATATATATATATATATATATATATATATATATATATATATATATATATATATATATATATATATATATATATATATATATATACATATCTCTCTCTCTCTCTCTCTCTCTCTCTCTCTCTCTCTCTCTCTCTCTCTCTCTCTCTCTCTCTCTATATATATATATATATATATATATACATATATATATATATATATATATATATATATATATAT
>NC_090749.1:38901349-38906349 GCF_036898095.1 Palaemon carinicauda | reverse complement strand
CACTCATTCCTGGCGCAGGTGGGCGTGGCTTCTGACGAAACACCACCAATAGTAGCGCAGTAGTGACGTCATTGTTAGGAACACCTCCTTTTTTTCTCTCTTTCTGCCCGTCCCTTTTATATCTCATTATATCTCTTCAAGTGACACGTATAAATGAGGTTGACATTTTTCCTTTAGTTTCCCACTTAGATAAAAGGATACAGAAGCCCCACAAATGTTATCCTAACACCTGCTATACCTACACTGTCCACTACTAATTAAGTGAGAGAGAGTCCTGTGCTTTTCCTAATAGTTACGTCACACCACCTGAGTGTTTGCCTTCGGACAATTTTGGACTTGTTTAGTGTTCTTGTGGGTCAACCTGTTTTAAAATTTTCTTTTGTCATCGACTACACCAATACCGTTAAGTATGAGTGAAATGTTTAATATGGTTGCACATGGAAGTCTCGACTCAAGGACATTACGTAAGTCTCTGAAGACTGGAACAAGAACCAAATCTGACTGGAACTATATTTTTTTCGCCAAAATTTTTACGGCCAGTTTAGAGACGATGGCCCGGGCAGAACTACAACGGGGTTATGTAACGGAGTTTAATAGCAAAACCAACAAACGATAGAATACATATATATTTCTGGAAATTTAAAAGATTTCTATTTCGAAATGGATATCGTACATTAACGAATTTCTGTTTTATTTTTTCAACGAAAATTAAAGATGGTAACTGCTACTGTAGTAACTCCCTCTTGCTACTCTGCTACAATTAAAAACATTCTTCACTGACAACAGACACCCTTCCGGGCCTATGGATTCCTAGGTGCCTGTGCCGCCAAACTTTGACATTTTCTTACTACTTCTTTCCATAGAAACTACTCCTCAGAAGATGGAATGATATTTAATTTCTAATTATGTATCATCCCATAACTTGCTTATTATCCATTCAATTTCACATCTATCTGGAGGCTGGTATGATACTTCGTTTTTTCTTATCTGTCTCCTCATCACTTATCATCGATTTAATTTCGTAACTATATAAATGACTAAAATTTATTTGCGAAAAAGACCTCATAACCAAAAGTAACGAAGATATTGTGCTTGTGTAGGTGTTAGTTCGAACCAATATCAGATAATTCCACGACTGTGTTGGAAGTTGTTAATGTTGTAATTTTCTACCCAATGAGATCAGTCCACAAAACAGCAGGTAAAATGGTGCGACAGTAAATACTTGCTTTTCCTCAAATTTCATATTTTCCCATTAAAATAACTATCAGCGTTCTTTGAAGGCTAATGTGCTTGATGAATATATATGCATTTTTTTCTATTTACTATAACTCCCCTACATAATAGAGAGCAAATGTCTGGAACTCTCTCTCTCGACACACACACACACACACACACACACACACACACACACACACACACACACATATATATATATATATATATATATATATATAATATATATATATATATATATATATATATATATATATATATATTCATCCCTGTAGTACTTAGCGGCATTGCCAGACCTACAACTGTTCGCTCTCTCCCCATCCCTCAGGTAGTCATACCACTGTGAGAGTAGTTATCATGAGAAATCACTGTGTGTGAGTACGTGCATGCATGCATATCTATCTAAATATCTAATCATCGTTTATGACGGGTCGCATACACTAGTTAAATATATTTTCTCCGGTTTGTTCCAATGAAGAATGAACCAACAAATATTTTGACTTTGCAATCACTTTCTGAACTGCTTTCTAAAACATGGGTATTCATCTTTCTCCATCCAGTTCCCCTACGTCAAATAGTTCCGTGTCGTGACACTCAAGACATATTGGGGAGCATTCGTCTAAGCTAATGAATCCGTGTTTATAATTAACAGATAATTTACAGGGACTCGCTTCCATGAAGTCAAACACGTGCTAAATATGCCTGTTGGTGACTGGTCTCATTACCTTTGATAGTTCTTGCTGTTGTGAATGGACGATGTGATGATTAAAGAGGTTATGGGTTAATTATAATCATTATCATTATCATCATTTTACTAAGTGATTTTTTAACTAAAAATAAAGAAATCAGAATCTTTTATATCTTAATCGCCATCAAAAACGTAATCTCAGAAAATTTGTAGTGTATTATGTAGATTTATGATTTAGGTTTCATGTATGGGCTGTCAATCATTTTAGTTTAACTTTGGAAATTTAGTGGAATATAAATAACAATAACAAATGCAGCCGCTTATAGTTCATTGCGGGACATAGGACTCAGACACGCCCTTATTCATGTCCAGGGTTGGGTAGTGTTGGGAGACTTTAGTCTGATTACCCAGAGCAAACTAACCAAGTATAGCTTTGCTAATCATGGTGATACGGTAACCGTTTCACCCCGTTAAGGTATCCACACTCAGAAAAAGATACATTGTGTGTGTATGTGTATGTATATACATGAGTGTGTGTGTCTGTGTGCATCCTTTAAAAAAAGAAACTAACAGAGGTTGAACTTAACAGCCAACAACCTCATCAATCCGCGTGACCTTTTCTCACGCCACGCCCATCACCTGTGACCCATTATCAGGTCACTTCCTGACCTAAGTGTACCCTGAATTATTTGGGGGGAGTGTGGTACGTCCTCTCTATCGTGAGTGCATAAGGGTCCTACTTATGGTCCATTTTCGTGTGCTTAACAGATAACAATGGCGATACTTCATAAGTGATCAAGATTATGTGGAAAAAGGTGATAACATTTTCCAAGGTTGTTTGATTTTTTTTTTTTTTTTTTTGTAGAAAAAATGCGACAGTTTCAAGTTTTTTTCTGGTATTTCAACTACATGTATTAAACATAATACAACTACTACTACTAATAATAAATACTGATAATAGATAATGAAAATAAATAATGATAATAATAATGATATTAATGATAATGTTAATAAAAATAGAAATAGAAATATAAAAAATAAAAACAAAAATAATAATAATAATAATAATAATAATCTCCCCTATATAATAAAGAGCAAGCATTTGACTAGTCATATATATATATATATATATATATATATATATATATATATATATACATTATATATATATACATATATATTATTTTTCTCGTCACGCTGAACTCTCTCTTCCCCTCGGGTAAGGAGAGGAGGAAGTAGCCATACCCTGATGAGAAAGGAGTAGGTGTGCTTGCATATCTGAATATTTAACCTATCTATTTTTATGGTCGTGTACACTAAGAAGAAGAAGAAGAAGAAGAAGAAGAAGAAGAAGAAGAAGAAGAAGAAAAATGTCCTTACTGCTATGCTGACCACAATTTTCAATACTATCTTTATTCATGTAAATAAAACAATAACTTTTCTAAAGTAGTTGTAAAAACATCAAAGAATTACATAAATATAACAACAGCACTAGCAGTAGTAGCAGCAGCTATCAGTGAATTATAATAATAATAATAATAATAATAATAATATATGACCAACACAACTTTTATGAGGAAAGAAGAATTCTTAAAGACAATCTAAAAATCACTGATAACAAGGGTTGGTGGTTCAATCGCAAGCGACATTTCCCACAATCAAATTTAGAAATATTCGTCTGCCTAGTGGAAAATCCCGAATTCGAATCCATAGAAGCAAGCTTGTTTAACCACTAACTGATCGCAATTTCAAGTCAAAAGACGTTCTCGTCATCTGCGACAGATTCCAGACTCGAGCACAAAAACCTAGACCAGGAAGAGCTTGTGGATTCGAGTCCATGGACGTTTGCCTGGCCCAATATGATTGGCCTGGCTATAAAGGGAAACAACATTCGAGTGAAAGGATGTTACATTCATAATTGAGAAATCGAAAACGGGAAACCAGAAGTTACCTTCCACAGTACAAAAAAAAAAAAAAAAACAATTTTGGAAGATATAGGCCACAACATGAGATGGTAAACATAAAAAGTCACCCTAAGGCTCGGTTCACACGGGCGGATTGATGCAGGGTGGTTTTGTCAGAGCGGATTATAAACCAGAGCGGGTTTTGTCCTCGCCGATTATAACCCGAGCAGTTTTGTCGGCGTGGATTATATACCAGAATGGTCTTGTCCGTGAGGATTATAAACCAGTGCTGTTTTGTCCGTGCGGATTATAAACAAGAACGGTTTTGTCCATGAGGATTATAAATCAGTGCGATTTTGTCCGTGCGGATTATAAACCCGAGTTGTTTTGTCCACACAGGTTATAAACCATAGCGGTTTTGTCCGCGTAAATTATAAACCAAACCAGTTTTGTCACCGAGGATTATAAATTAAAGCGGTTTTGTCTGCGCGGATTATAAACCAGAGAGCTTTTGTTCGCGCAGATTATAAACCTGAGAGGCTTTGTCTGCGCAGAATACAAACCATATCCGCGCGGATTATAAACCATATCGGTTTTGTCAGCGGAGATTATATACTATATCGGTTTTGTCTGCGCAGATTATAAACCAGAGCAGTTTTGTCCGCGCAGATTATAAATCAAGCTCTTCACGAAATATTTCCGTCTGGGATAAACCCACTCATGTGAAGGGAGCTTTACAAGGAAAATTTACCATCCATTTTCCAACCTTCAAGCCTCTAGCAAGGGGGCAACAGTTTATACAGGTTTCCTTAATTTGCACTGACCCTATACTCCCATAGGTAGGGATTTAGGTGTCCCTCATCCGTGTCCTTAAATGGTAATATTTGGAACAAAGTTACAACACTCAGAGGGTTCCTCAACCTATTTGCGGTCCCCATAAGATAGTAGAATAAATAACATAACCCGTAGAATATGAATATGAATGAATATATATATATATATATATATATATATATGCAACAACAAATGCAGGACAAAGATCTCAGACACGTCCTTATTCATGCCTAGGGGTTTAGACATTTTTAATCACAAAACTGAATAACTGCAGATTGGTGACAGTGGGGAGATTTTCGTCTGATCGCTCACAGAAAACCATCCTAATATAGGTAGTCCTG
>NC_090749.1:38883454-38888349 GCF_036898095.1 Palaemon carinicauda | reverse complement strand
GTTGTGAATCATTCTATATCTGTTATGTAATGTATTTGCTATCAGCAAAAAAGATGTTATTTTGGATATATATATATATATATATATATATATATATATATATATATATATATATATATATATATATATATATATATATATATATATATATATATATATATATAGTACCCACTCAAATACCCAGAAAAAAATCCCCTGGCGACTGTTAACAACAAACTTGAAGCATAAAATCAAACGTATTGGATACATTCCAAATTCAATTACAACCTATTTCCTATCAAGCTTTTTTATCTTCGACTTCAGCATTCGTCTCTTCCCTCATAAACAAACTTTGGAAAATAACCGACCGTTTTACCTTGGGATGGAGATTACAGGGCATTCGTCTGTGAGTTCTGTTTATCCAGATGAAGAAACATGGAAAATCTGTATTCAAACTTTAATTTCAATCTCAACACTGTTTTTTCTTGAATGTTTATGAAATGTGATGGTAATTGAATCGCATATCATTATTATTGGAATCATTAACATTATCATTATTACAAAAAGCAAAAAACAGAAAAGTGACAGAATTATTAAAATAATATAAATACAAACATGCTCGCATATATACATATATAGAAATTATATATATATATATATATATATATATATATATATATATATGTATATATATATATGTATATTTATGCATATATATATATATATGTATCTGTATATATATATGTATATATATATATATATATATATATATATATATATATATATATATGCATATATCCATTATATATATATATATATATATATATATATATATATACATATATATAAATATATATATTGTACTTATTTATATATGTATATATAAATACATACTGTATATATATATATATATATATATATATATATATGTGTGTGTGTATATATATATATCTATATGTATATATATATATATATATATATATATATATATATATATATATATATATATATATAATATTAGCCGTTGCTAGTTCACTGAAGTACTAAGAACTCAGATATGCCCTTCTACTCCCGTCGTCTGTTTAGTCTTTCTATGCCTGTCTAAACCAGCAAATTTTCTTATCTCGTCAATCCTTAGTTTTCTCTTCCTCCCGCTTCTTCGTTTGCTATCTTTAGGGACCTGGGACCCATTCTGTTATTCTTAATGTCTATCTATTATCTGTCATTCTCAATATATGTCCTGACCATGTCCATTTATTTTTCATAAATGTTGTTAGAATATCCTCTACTTCAGTTTGCCCTCGAATCCATGTTGCTCTTTTTCTGTCTCACTGTGTGTGTACAAGGGCGCTTGTATTCCCCATCAGTATTTGCTCATTTGCACAATTGTTCCCTAGATGAAGCATCTGTTTCAAGTAGTTGAACTATCAAATTAACTGCAAAAGCCAAACAAACATGTAACAGAATGTTAAGTGACTAGAAATTCCACATGACAACGGCTATCTATGGCCAAAAAACTTCAAGCGAGCAATTTATTGTCATTATCTAACCTCTGTTTCGCCAGCTATTCCTAACACATGCCTGTTTATAAGCTTTTGCTGAAGTCATTTCTATCTGCTCATGACACGAGGCTCTTTTGCAAAATCTATTCCACAACTTTGCAGAAAGGAATTGAAAATAACTACTTGAACAGGATTCTACAAATATAATGACCGCAACTACATCATGTTATAGAATAATCAATGATTTCTATTTAACAATCACCAGAGTACTCAACTGGTGAAATTGTCTGCAATATTTTGAGCAACTTTGCAACAACATCTTAGGGGACATAATAACTTCTACATTATGTAGATCATTACTCAAAACATTTGAAAATTTCATTACCCATCGACCTATTTTGATTACAACGAATATATATATATATATATATATATATATATATATATATATATATATATATATATATTATATATATATATATATATATATATATATAAATATATAGGATAGATCAACCCTACCTTCTATTTCAGGAGTTTTGAGTCACGGTTCATTTCTTTCATATATCTTTCAAACCAATAAATTGAGTGGATGTTCATTTCTCTCTCTCTCTCTCTCTCTCTCTCTCTCTCTCTCTCTCTCTCTCTCTCTCTCTCTCTCTCTCTCTCTCTCTCTCTCTTCGCAATATTTGCTAATTAATGAGATGTTTTCAAGCGCATCTTAGCTTTGTAATTTTTTTCAACCGAGTAATATAGGATGAAAGGATCTAAGAAGCCATAGAATTCAAGGGGGTTTCTGAAATCCTTGTATTTGATGACTGAAATACCGGTCCAAACGGGGGTGGGGGGGGGGAGGTGTTGATGGTTATCCTCTGTGTACCCAGTAACTACAGAGGACGTGTCGTTGCTGTTCAGAGTTATGGCTTACATGTTGGAATGTTCCAGTGGATGCAGATATGCATCTGCTCTAAGTCGTTTTCATGTTTACAAATGGGAGAGAAAGTTTCCCAAAAACTAAAAAGGAATTTGAATTGGTAAAATATTTCTATATATTTTACGATCATTCATATATCTATCTATCTATCTATCTATCTATATCCATACATATATATATATATATATATATATATATATATATATATATATATATATATATATATATATATATATATACACGAAAATATGTATGCATACAAACACAACAGAAAATGCAGTCGTTACTAGTCCACTACAAGAAAAAGTCCTGAGACAAGTCATTGGTCATGTCTAGGGTTAAGCCAGTTTCCATCACCGCGCTGGTCACTGGGAATTGCTGATGGTAGGAGATTTTAGTCTGTTCGCTCACAGCAAACAACCCTTGTATGGGTGGCACTCTCTAGTAAAGTTCGCTAGTCATGCCGATGCACAAACCCTTTCACTACGTTAAGGTGTGTGTGAGCGTGTGTATAATAGGAACTTAATTTTACTATGATTTATTTTTAACAATTATCTTTATAATATACAGTAAGGAATGTCCTGGCCCTGGACATTATATCAATATATACACTACAAAAATCTGCCTTATAAATCTATCCGCTTCACCTACCACCTCCATTCCTATTGTAAGCTTATTACCCATTTCACATAGAAGGATTGAGAGAGAGAGAGAGACGATAAAATGGTTATTGCCACATTCACTCAAATGGTGTTGAAAAAGGCTTATGGTTTAATGGTCGCTCTCTAATGGCATATGCAGGGGACAGTGACAATGCAGTAGCAGGTCTAATTCAAATAAGTTAATTATGCTACCAAAGTGTATATACACACATACACACACACACACACACACACACACATATATATATATATATATATATATATATATATATATATATATATATATATATATATATATATATACATATATATATATATATATATATTCCTCTCATACATACATGCTATATCATAAATTTAGAAACTAATTTGCTCTTTGGATAAAATTACTATTTCAATATCAATTGTTAAATACAGATGTTAAGCCTTACAAACTTTCAAATACAGAGGAGTGTGTGAATTGCCACTTCTATACCAGGATAATGAAAAGCTACACAGAGTGGGACATGCCTGCACACGAACCGAATCCAGCTGACAGGTTTTCCGATGCTGTGCGCCAATATAGTGAACTTTACAGTATGTTGAAGGAACAGTTAATTGAAGGTACAGTTAACTTCATTGATACCGGCACAATTCTCGGAAAGCTAAATGACGTGTAAGAGCTGTACAGTGTGACGAACCGAGAGAGGGTTGTGAATTCAAAGGCAGGATTCAATCAACTAAGTACTTTATTAAGGAACACTCTCCTTTATATACAAAACCTCAAGGCAACAGGAAAATACATGTTCGAGAAAGGGAAAATGTTACAGAGGAAAACCAGACATGAATTTTCATGTTCGTTTTAGTGCGAGGGAAGAGCGAAGATACAAGCATAATATATACAAAAGGAATTATGTATAACTGTGTGACACACGGTTGGTACATGACTCCCATTCTAAAAATGACATACTGAACATATTAAATAGGTGCCCTGAATCTCGAGAGGCAGTAGTAAAAACTGCGCCGATTAGCGGCAGTGAGTGGCTGTAGAAGTTGGTTGGGGTGCGAGCGAGTGGTGGATGATGGGTGGCTGTGTTGCCGCTCCGGCTCGTCACGGGGTAGGCGAGTGTGCCCTACGGCATTCATAGGCGTTTGTGTCCTACGGCATTCATAGGCGTGTGTGTCCTACGGCATTCATAGGCGAGTGTGTCCTACGGCATTCATAGGCGAGTGTGTCCTACGGCATTCATAGGCGTTTGTGTCCTACGGCATTCATAGGCGTGTGTGTCCTACGGCATTCATAGGCGTTTGTGTCCTACGGCATTCATAGGCGTGTGTCTTACGGCATTCATAGGCGTGTCCTACGGCATTCATAGGCCTACGGCGTTCATAGGCGTGTATGTCCTACGGCATTCATAGGCGTGTATGTCCTACAACATTCACGTCAGCTTCGGTTGAAGTTGAATAGGTGTCCTCTTCGTCACGAGTGGAGGCGTTGATGGAGGTTTTGAAGGTCATGAAGTGGCTGTCCATAAGGGCACGAAGTAGGTTCACCTCACGAGGAGAGCGGTGTGCGGCAGGTTGCAGGTGAGTGATACTAGTCATTTTCCCGAGGGTGAGCGAAGCCCTTTGGTCCCCCAACGGTTGTTGAGAGAGCTGAAAAGGCGTTGCTATATGGGCGGCTGGCGACGGCGAGTACTGCTGCAGAAGGTATGCGTTGACGGCGTCATAGTACCGGTGAGAGGTGGAGGGGGGGGGAGGAGCGAGTCACTCCGGGGTCACCAATGTGACGTGCCGAGAGAGGGTTGTGAACTCAAAGGCAGGATTCAATCAACTGAG
>NC_090749.1:38865954-38868454 GCF_036898095.1 Palaemon carinicauda | reverse complement strand
TCTTTCATTTGTTTCAGTTCTGACTGTTTGTAGTAGCTCTCTGTTTTCTACTGTGGATCTTCTTCTGTATATTTTTGTGACTCTGTTTAGTCTGGTTTTTAGTCTTCTGACTTCTGGGCAGTAGTACCAGGAGTCTTTGTAAGTGTAACTACCTTGTGTTGTTTTTAGTGGCATAGCTCTGTTGGCTGCATTGTGAAAGGCCTCAACTAGGTCTTTTTCTAGTTGATCTATGTCCTCTGGAGGAACGTAGCTGATTGCCCATTCCTCTATGGTTGTTTGAAAGCAGACCCAGTCTGCTAGGTCCTGGTTCCATCTTGGTGGGGGTGGTGGGATTGGAGGTAGTTGTTGCAAGTCCAATTCTGTCACTGTGGCAAAGTGATCACTTATCAGGGTCGAGTGTACTTGCCACTTGGTTAGATGTCTAATGGCTGTTGTGGCAAAAGTCAGATCCAGTCTACCACCTCTTATGTGTGTAGGTTGCCCTGTGTTTAGGAGGGAGACTCCTTCAAATTCATCCAGGGCGAAAGCTATGTGTTCCCCTGAGGGGTTTGTCATTGATGGGGATGATAGTATGGGGTGATGTGCATTAAAATCCCCGCAGATAATTGTTGGTGTTCTTTCTGTGTGAGCAAAGAGTTGAGTTAGTTGTAACTCTCCTGTATCCTCCCTATGTAATTTTCTGTATATGTTGTATATGTCTATTTTTTGATTCAGTAATGTTATTGTTACTGCTAGTGTCTCTATGTTGGTGCCACAGGGAATAGGGTTGTGTAACCTTGTTGTTGGTATGCTAGTTTTAACTAATGTAGCTAGGCCTCTGTCTGTGCCTATCTGTGGTGCGATGTAGGCATTGTAACCTGGGATTTTTAGTTTCTTTCCTGCTGGAAGATTGGTTTCTTGTAGCAGGATGACCTCTACATTCTCAGTTTTGCATACTGCAATTAGGGAGGAGATCTTTGATCTAACACCGGCTGAGTTCCAGTTCAGAACTCTTACTCCATGGTGTAGGTTGAAGAGTACTGTCTTGGGTCCCTAGGGGCAAAGGCAATTGCCTTGACCTCGGAGGATGAAGTGGATGAGGTGGATGGGGTGAGTGTGGATGATGGGATGATGGATGGGGTGAGTGGTATGATAGGTGCGGGGACTGAAGTAGAGGATGTGGAAGGTACGGGTGATTGAGGTGATGGAATGGTAGGTGTGGTTGGTGAGGAGTGAGAAGTGATCTCCTGGATAGCAAGAGAGGGGGATTGGGAGGACTTATTCTTGGAGAGCAAGTCATTTAGGACTTGTTCAATGCTGGTTGCAATTGTCTCAGCATTGATTTTTCCAGTCACGGCCTGTGTGACTAGTTCAGTCAATTTATCCTTTAGGACCGTGGTCTTTATGAAGATGGTCCTGGACAGTGGTTTTGGTCCTTCAGTTGGAGCCCTGGAGGTAGATCTGGCTCTGGGTTTTGACAATGATCTGGTTCTGGTTCTGGAGTTGGAGTGCCTGCTTAGCTCCTCCTGGGTGTAGAATCTCCTCCTGGGTAGAGGTTTGGGGGCCGCTCTTCCTCTTGATGGGTCCCTTTTGTCTTTGGGGAGGGTAGCAATTACCCTTGCTACCCTTTCAGGGCATCCCCAGGCCATTGCAGTATGCCCTTTCTTGCAATTAGAGCACTTTTTCACAGTGGGTATTCCAGCGGCCTTCTTGTCAATGCACTCCTGTGTGGGGTGCTTAAGGCTGCAGACAGCACAGGTTGGGACCTTTGCTTGGCATTGGTCCTTGTGATGCCCAAACTTCTGGCAGTTGTAACATCTGAGGGGATCAGGGTAATACTTGTTGACCCTGAAGCTGCCGAAGATGCCTAGATCAACTCTTCGTGGGTGTGGACCCTTAAATGTCACTAGTATGGCTTTGGTAAGGAAGCCTGCCTTGTTCTTCATGCGTTCTGCTGCAGTGATGTTGGTTAATTTTAATAGGTGGCTTTCCATCATGTCAGTTGGGTAGCCAACCACAACTGCTTTTTTTAATTTTTCCTCTTCTTTAAGCTCTAATAGCTTAATGTCTGAGGTGCTCCGTAAGGTTATCAGGGCTCTTGTGTCCCTGGTGGATATGGTCCACTGTCCTTGCCTGTTTGGTTTGGCAATCATTTGTATGTTTTTATGTTTACTTTCAAAGGCAGCAATAGCCTTGAAGGCCTCTGATGGGTTTGCAGCTAAGACCCTGAAGAAATAGGTCTTATTTTCTCTAGCAGGCTGGTTGCTGCTTCCTACGGTGAGGTTTCCTTGCTGGGTAGGCACATCATTCCTTGGTTGGCTCCTTCTAGGAAGTTTCTTCTTTCTCCTTACTTCCTGCCAAGGTAGGTTTCCTTCTCCATCAGAGTCGTTGTCAGCGTTGGTCCTCTTGCGGTCTGTTTGGTCCTGGTCCTGGTCCATTCGTTTTTGTTCCTCGTTCATCAGTTCCTGTTCGGCTTCCATTTCCAGTTCGGTTAGACAGGGTTGCAGGTCGGGGTCCATCT
>NC_090749.1:38840954-38850954 GCF_036898095.1 Palaemon carinicauda | reverse complement strand
AGTGTACTACACATGGTACCATAGTTGCGGTCTATCAAAAACGTGATGCACTTGGAGAGACAGTTGCTCCATCACTCAGTATCAAGCATACTAGTAGCCAAACAGTTCAGCCATACCATTTACAAATTGAACACTGCGAAAAGCCCAAGCCAGTGCAAAACAAGAGAGAGAAAGAGTTTGTGGTAAACGAGGAAGGAATCAACACTGTACATCAAAGGAAGCAGATGTCCTGGATCATTGCCTGTGTATTATCAAGGTTAGCAGGAGGACCTTGTAAAATTCCTTGTTGGGCCGGATACAATTCTCTGACATCAAACAGCCTGCCACTGACGCAAATTGGAGCTCTGCGCCTCATGCCTGAAGTGGCCCATGAATGGTCAACCCTCCTCACTGTGCTGAAACAAGCAAATGCAATCAGGAAGTTTACAGTAGGAGATGATCATCCGACTGTCATCACCTTTGACATGGCACTCTACGAAAAAGTGGTACAATTGTTGGATACTCGACCAGATCTGAAGAAGTCAACAGTACCAAGACTGGGAGAGCTCCATGCTGTCATGGCTGCTTTGAGAGCTTTGGGATCTTCAATTGAAAATTCAGGGATTGGTGATGCTTGGATCGAGGCTGGCCTGTATGGTACTGCAACAACAAGGCAGATTCTGAGTTGCTCACACTACAAACGCTGCCTGACAGTTCATATATACACCTACATTGCCTTCTATGAATTAATCCTTGAGGAATTCTTCAACATATACCCACAGCTCAAGGCTACATTTGACCAGGCAACAGAACAGGTCACATCAGCATGTTGCCACAAGGACAAGTCAGTTAAAGAAGAATCTGTCAAACAAGCAAATAGTTCACTGCAGGATATCATGGCCAAAGAATCCTTTGAACAAGCATTCGAGACATGGAAGAAAACCAAGTGCAAAAATGTCATGTTCGCCTTCATCACCAACGACCTCTGCAGAGTAGAGGCTATCCTTCACTTCATTGCGGCTTCTCGAAATGCTGATTGGGAGTTGCACCTGGAAGCTGCAGAGTCACTGAGCAAGTTATTCTTTGCCTTCGACCGCATCAAGTACAAGAGACTTTGGCCACGCTATATTGCGGACATGAAAGATCTCAAGACAAACCTCCCCAACACCTGGTCGGAACTTGCCAGTGGCAATGTGTCTGTCACCAGGAGTGCAATTCCATTTGTATCTGTAGGTGCTGACCATGCCTGTGAACACATCAACAGACAAATGAAGGTTCACTCTGGGTTGACTGGAATCTCAAACAATGCTAATGCAAGGCAGAGATTCTTCATGGCTGCTGCAGAACTGTCTTGCCTCTCAATTAAGTTCAAAGACCAGTTCAACACAACGGACACCACCAGAACTGAACATCCTGGGGTCACACAAAGCAGCATACAAAGGGACCACGCCGCTGTTGATAGCATCAAGGCTACAATACTGAGTCATGGGAACCCAGTCAGAGGTGAAGGCGATCAACTATACAACATAATTACTGGTGGATGCATACCACAGGAACATGTTCACGACATCCTACATGCAGACTCAATTGGGCAGAAGCTGTACGAGGACTTCGTTGCAGATAGAATAAATGGTGATGTCCGTCTGTGGGCCACTGTGAAGAAAGAGAAGTTAAAGACCTTCACCTCAAATAACAAAAAGTCAATCATCAAACTTCAAAACACAAGTATAGAGCTCAAAGAAACCAAAGACCTGTACAGACGCCTGGTTGTCCTGTCAAGATCACGAGACATTGATCAAAAGAAAGCAATCGGTACCTATGAGTACTCAGGTGCCAAGAGCACTTTTTGCCAGCGATGGAGAAATTCTTCCATGCACTGACAAATCAAAGCTAATACACCGACTTGAGAAGCTTGTTGAGGAGAATGCCGAAACAGAGAACCTAGAAGCAGCAGGAGCAGAACAAGAGTCAGGCACCAGCCAGAAGTATCATCACAGGATCGCTCTTGTGGATGGCATGGTGATTCTCCATAACCTTACGAAGAAACCACCAACTATGGAGACCGTAGGAGATCTTAGCAGGTGGTACTACGACAGAGTGATGGGTCTTGCATGTGACTACGACGAAATAATCGTAGTATTTGACACCTACAAGCCTGAGTCTCTGAAACAACGAACCAGAGAAAGAAGAAACCTGGGTCAGCTTCCAGTTGAGTACCAGATCAAAGATGAAACAAATATCAAGAACATTACAATGAACAAGTTCCTTTCACACTACAAGACGAAGAAACACCTTACGGAGTACCTAGCTGACAAGATCATCGAATATGCTGCGAGCTCCCCGAAGGTGGTCATTGTGTCTGCAGCAGGTAAATGAACTTACAATAAAGCTTGTTATTTTTAGCATACAATATCTAATATATTTAACTATTTTCAACAAAACACTTACAGTGTGTTGTGATTGTATTTCTTTATAGGAAGGACCAAAGCCAACATAAGGATGGAGTGTGAAGACAACAATCATGAAGAAGCAGACACACTGCTCATCCATCAAGCAGTCCTTGCGTCACGCCGCAGTTCACCCAACACGGAACTCATGGTTTTTTCACCTGACACAGATGTGCTTGTTCTTCTGATAGGACATTATGATATTCTCCTGAACAGCACATCAATTACCATGAAATCTGGAGTACTGCAGATAGGTTCTATGTGGACATTTTTGGGTGCATCCCGTGCTAAAGCTCTTCCAGCGTTCCATGCATTTACTGGTACTGACAACACCAGCCGGTTTTCTGGAATCGGTAAAGTGACATGGCTGAACATTTTCCTTCAGGCACCAGAAGAGATCTGGAAAGCTCTGCAACAGCTCTCTGAACCAGATGAAGTCACAGAAGAACATATTTCTATCCTGGAGAAATTTGTCTGTCATGCTTACAAGCCGAAGAAGTCGGACATCACGAACATCCCAGATCTCCGGTGGTACCTTTTCTGCAAGAATATGGCAGACAGTGAAAAGCTGCCACCTACCATTGGTGCACTTAAACAACATATACTGCGAGCAAAGATACAAGCCAGAGTGTGGGGTCAAGCTTCTGTTGCCCAACAAAGCCTACCAGAGCCTTTGGGTAACGGATATTGCAGAAACAAGGAGGGACAACTGCAACCGCTTACAACAGAACTTCTGCCAGCACCAGAAGCCATTCTGGAAATGGTAAGATGTCTTTGCAAGACAAACTGCTCAACTAAAAGGTGCTCTTGTGCTGCAGTGAACCTTCCTTGCACTGAAATATGTCAGTGCACAAGTGACTGCCAAAATGACCAAGATTCAAAGGATGTTTCATCTAATCTCATTGACTCGGAGAGTGACGATGATGATGATACAGACGATGATTGAGAGATCATGATATATATTGCCTAAAGACAATAATACAGATTAATTTTGGCAGTTTTAGCTGTTGTTTCTTTAATTCTTTCTATGATCACTCAATGCTTAAATGTATTACCTTGCATACTTCTGCTGCTACTTGAAATTGCAATTGTTGCGTGGAAACAGCTGGTGCTTACCTCTGATTAGACTACTGTAATACTATTACTTAGTGTCACAAATTGTATGTAAATAATATTTAACACTTTAGAATGTGTGGTGCTGATGTGTTTCTAGTTTAACATTGTATGTAGGTTATCAAAAATAATGCCAACATGGAACAAGTAGTTTTCGGTTTTGTAACACATTTATTACCATAATGTTCCTTAATAAAATGCCTAAAAATGGTAATTTCTGCTACTTCATGTTTTAAATCATATCTAAAGACTACATTTATATTATGACAAAGCAAATTAAAGAAAAAAATAGCCAAACTTAGCTGTGCTGAAGTCTCTCAATTGAAAATTGCATTTCAGAAGTCGGCCATTTTCAACATCCAAGATGGCCGCCAAGGTGACCTAATTAATTTTGGCAACATTGTTTATGAGATTCCTTGACTTGAAAGCATTCCAAAAATGTATAGTTTACAAAATCCCAAAAAAAATTCCAACGAAATTACACTACTAGTAGGTACATTAAACAATATTCTCAAGAGAGAATATACTATATGCGCAGCTCAATAAATTCACACGTAGAATGAGTATTTAAAAATTTCCTTAGCAGTCTAATATTTTCCAAAGTTGCAGCCCTTTCTCGTCCACTGCAGGACAAAAGCCTCAGACATGTTTTTATTCATGCCTGGGGTTTGGCCAGTTTTCATCACAACGATGGCCAGTGCGGATTGGTGATGGTGGGTCTGATCGTTCACAGCAAACTAACCTAGTATGGTGGCCCTGACTATTACAGCGTTGATGTTCAGGGAGATACTCAGAAAGATGTGTGTATATAAATAAATAAATCTATAAATAAATCAATCAATAAATCAATATATAAATCAATCAATATATAAATCAATCAATATATAAATCAATATATATATAAATCAATCAATATATAAATATATAAATCAATATATAAATCAATATATAAATATATAAATCAAAAAAATCAATCAATAAATAAGTAAATAAGTAAATAAGTAAATAAGTAAATAAGTAAATAATATATACAAACAAACAAACAAACAAACAAACAAACAAACAAACAAACAAACAAACAAACAAACAAACAAACAAACAAACAAACAAACAAATAAATAAATAAATAAATAAATAAATAAATAAATAAATAAATAAATAAATAAATAAATAAATAAATAAATAAATATATATATATACTGTATATATATATATATATATATATATATATATATATATACATATATATATATACACACACGTATTTATATCTATATATATATATATATATATATATATATACGTGTGTATATATATATATATATATATATATATATATATATATATAATACATATATATATATATATATATATATATATATATATATATATATATATATATATATATATATATATATATATATATATATATATATATATATATATATTAGCCCATTAGCCCAACCCCATTTTTCCATATTTTAGTATAAAATGAAGAGACTAAATTTCATAGATTTATAAAGAAATACGAATAAACTAAACTGAAAAAACTCGCGAAAACAGAAAATAACCGATTTCAAAACTGGATAAATTCACAGAGATATAAATTAGAAATGGCATCCCAATGGAGGAAAAATGTTCCTTAGCCCAAAATCCTCTGTAAATTCAACATCTACAAAAGACCTTAAATATTCTTTCTCTTTCTGAGTCGTACCTTGCAACTGCTTTTGCCTGGGAATAATCCTTCCTAATGAGATAAGGCTGCCGGGGGATAAAAGCTCTGCAAGATTAAAGTAATGGAAAATAAACGTGTGAATTTCATGCTTCTATGCTGGATTCAATTCTTACTTCCAGCCCTAATGACCAGTAATAGAAGGGAAATTTCCAGCCAACTTAGCAGTAAGAGAAGGGACATTTACGCCTTTCTTAGCAGTAAAACAAAGGGCCATACCCACCCTAATTAGCAGTAAGAGAAGGGCAATATCCAACTTGCTTAGCAGTAAGAGGAGGAACATTTCAACCCTACTTAGCAATAAAAGAATGGACACTTCCAACCTACTTAGCAGTAAGAGAGAAATATTCCCATTTTCATCCTACTTAGCATCAATAGATAAGACATTTCCACCCTACTTAGCAGTAAGAGAAGGGACACCCCCCCCCCACTTCCAGTTACAAGTAAGAGAGGGGATATTTCCATTTCCACCCTACTTAGCAGCAATAGAAGAGAAATTTTCACCCTACTTGGCAGTAAGAGAAGGGACATTTTCCCCGAACTTAGAAGTAGAGAATGGAAAATTTCACCCTACTTAGCAGTAGGAGAAGGGACATATTCACCGTACTTTGCAGTAAGAGAAGGGACATTATCACCATATTCAGCAATAAGAGAAGGGACATTTTCACCGAACTTAGATGTAGAGAATGGAAAATTTCACCCTACTTAGCAGTAGGAGAAGGGACATATCAACCGTACTTTGCAGCAAGAGAAGGGACATTATCACCATATTTAGCAATAAGAGAAGGGACATTTTCACCGAACTTAGAAGTAGAGAATGGAAAATTTCACCCTACTTAGCAATAGGAAAAGGGACATATTCACCGTACTTTGCAGTAAAAAAGGGACATTATCACCATATTTAGCAATAAGAGAAGGGATATTTTCACCCTATTTAGCACTAGAAAAAGAGATAATTTCACCCTACTTGGCAGTAAGAGAAAGGACATTCTCACCATACTTAGCAGTAAGAGAAGGGACATTTTCACTCTACTCAGCAGTAGAGAATAGAAAATTTCAACCTACTTTGCAGTAAGAGAAGGGACATTTTCACCCTATTTAGCAATAAGAGAAGGGATATTTTCACCCTATTTATCGGTAAGAAAAAGGACAATTTCACCCTACTTAGCAGAAAGAGAAAGGACATTTGCACCATACTTATCATTAATGGAAGTTACATTTTCACCCTACTTAGCAGAGCAGTAAGAGAAGGGACAATTACACCATACTGAGCAGTGATGGAAGGGACATTTTCACCCTATTTAGCAGTAAGAGAAGTCCCATAACCACTGTACGTAGCAGTAAGAGAAAGGACATTTCAATCATACTTAGCACTGAGAGAAAGTTAAGTTCTACACTACTTATCAGTAACACAAGGGCCATATCCACACTCCTTACCAGTAAGAAAAGGGACGACAAACACAAGAATATTCACCATGTTTAAAAAATTTTCAGAAACCAAATTAAAAATTGTTCTTTTTTTTTTTTAGAAAGTTTTATTATGTTGGGTTTCCTAAGCAAAACTCTTCATTCATTGTTTATTCAATTTTTATTGGGTCTCAATAAGCTTTACTGAACAGTATTTAGGTCCTAGTGAAGTCTCTTCTCTGTTAAGCAAAAGAAGGAGTAAACCGTGTTAGAAAAGTAGTAAAATCTGATAGACACGCACACACATATTTATATATACACTATATATATAATATATATATATATATATATATATATATATATATATATATATATATATATATATATATATATATATATATATATATATATACACATACACTCATATATATACATTATATAAACATATATAGAATATATATACGTCCTCACACACACATATATATATATATATATACATATATATACGTGCACACACACACACACAAACACACACACACACAAAAACATGCACACACACACACACACACACAAACATGCACACACATACACACACACAAACACACACACATATATATATATATATATATATATATATATATATATATATATATATATATATATGTATATGTATATACATACAAACATACATGCATGCATACATATATACATATATACATACATGCATATATATATATATATATATATATATATATATATATATATACATAAACATACATATATATACATTTATATATATATATATATATATATATATATATATATATATATATATTGTGATGGCTGGCTTTGACCACCACTCAAAACACTACACTTATCAAATAGTATTCACCATCCTACAGTACTAAGTCCACTAAAGGTGGAATAGTAACCAAATATCAATACAAGTGCAAAGTCAACTCAAGGGGACAAAGAAAATACCACAAAAATTTCCTTAATTTTAATACATATTAACAAGACAGAAATAACACCTGAACCACAATAATACAATAATAAATGATACACACTCAATCTTAACTCCCTGTAAAAGAAAACAATTGCACGATTACAGAAAGATCATCAACACATGCATACTAAATGGAAAGAGGGTCCAGAAAGGAGAAGGCCAACGAAAAGTGAGAACATCCTAACAAATACAAACTAAATATCCCTATCAAATTGACGATGGCTGGTGTGATTGAAAGGCTTTCACAAGCTCCACTAATGACGTCAGCTGACTATCAACGGTCGTGATCACGATACTTAAGCAGGTATAAATATTATTACCTTGGGACAGAGAGGTCCCCTTGGCTTTTACTGAACCAAGGGCAGTGCACAAAATGTTAAGACGATCTGGGTCCTTGCTGCAGAGAAAAGATATCCAAAAAGCTAAATAGCTTTACACTGTAGCTCTGCAACGGCGAGGAGTAAATATAATCCAGTAGCAAATGTCGTGCCCTTCAATGTTGGAGGCTCAGAAACACACTAAGGAACCATCCTCAAAAAAAGCCCCTCCAAAACTCCGTTCACGCAGGAGCGCAGCCACGTAACCAACACCACTTGAAAATATAAAACAACCGTTAGTCCATTATAACCACTAACATAACGACCAGTGAAAAGACAAACAATAAAGCAGGAAAACAATAAGTCTACAGTATATTTAACCTTATACATCTATAAAAACTTAAATAATTTAGAAATATATAGCAATATTACACCTCCTCACCCAACCAAAAAAAAAAATTCAATTTTTTTTTTCTATTAAAGTGATTTGAGTTACAGAATACAGGTTATCACATAATGAAATATTAAACCAACACTCAAAAAATTTTAAATATTAAACCAACACTCAAAAATAATTATTAAACAAACTGCAAAAACATGACAAACAAAAGGAAAGAGGGGGCAAGTATCAAGGTTTGCAGCTCACAAGGATAGCAATATATAACCAATATTAAAAAAAATCTTAAACCTAAATTAATCACAAGTAAACTTTCCAAAACCCGAAAACCAAAACATCACCATTCGATAAATAGGTACCCAACCTAAAAATTTCACATCACTCATACCGTTAATAAACTTAATTAAGAGTCATTGCACTAACAACCGGATTCTGTATATATAGTCAAAAAGCTATAACCTTTTCCACACTCAATATACTGTTAATTTTCAGGGATACACATCACTCACTATCAATAAATGTTGATCACAAAAACCACTGTCTATTTCAGTATTATATATCACACTTATCACCATAGTGTCCAATACATACACACACACCAAACGACACCGAGAAGACCACCACAAGACTCCCCTGCGCAAACAAACAAACAAAATCGATGAAGCGTAATTATTAGCCTGAAAATACAGAATACCAGATTAGTGCCTATCTCTTTTCTTAGCTTATTATAAACCTTATCGTACCTGACACCTCTAAACCTTAGTAGATTAACCTTAACTCAGTCTAGGGTACCACTCATACACCAGCCTGTAGCGCCTAAAAAACGGCTGTGTTGTGCTACAGACCCGTGAGCCCATGACCCATCTAATTAATCAATCATTAGAAAGTACCAGTGATCACCCTCACCTTTTAGCCTTAAAGATCCCATATAATATACCCAAAACATTATAGTCTTCTGTAAACAAACCATGATTAATAAATCTTGAATATACATTTACTTCTACTCACTACGTGCCCACTTCAACAGCACACACACCATAATTAGAACGATACAGATACTACCTTTCATAATTGCATAGCCCTCTGTCAATAATCTAATACTCAACGCTGCGAGAGAGAAAATCGACAACAATATTATCTTTTCCTGGGATGTGGGAAAATTCTAAATTCCATTCTTGCAGCATGAGACTCCACCTCATCAATCGTTGATTTTTATTTTTGTATCTGCTGATGAAGGTCAGGGGATTATGATCTGTCAAGACCTTAATAGGTGTATCTGAGGAGGAGAGATAAACCTGAAAATGATTAATAGCGAATATTAACGCAAGAGTCTCTTTCTCCACAGTTGAATACCTACGTTGGGAGGAGGAAAATTTTTTTGAAAAGAATGAGACAGGATTAGAAACTCCCTGCTCGTCATTCTGCAACAACACCGCTCCTACACCAACGTCCTATTACCTCTGTTAGGAGAAAAATTATTATTAGCATTACCCTGATTATTATTACTTCCCTGATTATTTCTACTAAACACCTTAGCATTATTATTAGGATTAGCATTATTATTCCTACCCATCTTAACCCAACCAGAATTCACCTTTATCG
>NC_090749.1:38825954-38828454 GCF_036898095.1 Palaemon carinicauda | reverse complement strand
AAATTGGAAGAAATATGTGAATTTCTTTCAAACAACAATAATAATAATAATAATAATATAAATAGTAATAATATTTGTAGAATCTAAAGCCATTTTGATAAGTAGTGAAAAAATATATATATAAGGAAATTTTTCCTTACCACAATATGAGAACAGAGAGAAAGAAATCCAAAACAATAAATTTATATGTGTATGTTTACGAGTGGCAGAGCGGGTAAAGCAGCATTCTATGTCTTATAAGAAGGGTTTCTATTAATTTATCATCTAGAATTCTAAGTCCTTGGGACTGTAATAATAGGCGTGAGGGTATAGTAGCTATTAATAATAGTAGTTACAAACACACGCACTACATATGAAATATATAATGTATATACTACAATTAGAAACCCGTAAAAATGACGGATAAATATTTATACCGAAATGCAGATATACGCACTCCCCTTTCACTAGGGTATGACTACTCCCTCTCCCCCAAATCAATGGACGGTGAGATCTAAGCGTAACTGGAATTAAATGAAAAAAATATTTAAATATACTATACATATATATAAATATGTATATATGTATATAAATATATATATATATATATATATATATATATATATATATATATATATATATATATATTAATTTATACATATACATGTATATATATATATATATATATATATATATATATATATATATATATATATATATTATATATATATATATGCATGTATATATATATATATAATATATACATATATATTATGTATTTATATGTATATTATTATATATATATGTATATATATATATATATATATTTATATATATATATATATATATATATATATATATATATATATATATATATATATATATATATATATGTATATATATATATATATATATATATATATATATATATATATATATGTACTGCATACTGTATATATATATATATAATATATATATATATATATATATATATATATATATATATATATATATATATATATATATATATATATATGTACTGCATACTGTATATATATATATATATATATATATATATATATATATAAATATATACACATATACAGTATATATACATATATATATATATATATATATATATATAAAGATGCATATGTATATATATATAATATATATATATATATATATATATATATATATATATATATATATATATATATATATATATATATATATATATAGACAGTCCATGCAACAATCCCAAATCCCAAATCCCCAAAGAAATTAAGAACAGAAGATACCGAATTCATATTGGTACAATATTTTTCTCCACTCGGGCCAACGCATATAAATATTATCATCTAAATCAACAGAGTCGGCCAATTAGTGACGGGATACCATGAATAAAAAGTCTAAATATAATAGCAGCTAGTTCTACACCGCACTAATAACTTTAATAGGCACTAGTGCCGCTTCTATAAGTGCATTTAGCCCTCCCAAAATAGCCAGGTAAGCACATTAGAATTTTAGATTTATGATCCAAATCTGACCTCATGGGCGGACGGTAGCTTATTGTAATGCAGTGGACAATGTTGCTACTATTTATGGTTGTTAATTTATGATCCTTTAGCATAATTATACAATAATTAGATTTAATTATAGCTTTTATTCATGAAGCGTTTTAGCTAGGGAACACTAATATCAATCATGCTCTGCTTGTTATGATGTATTCATAAATTTCGCCATGAGACATAAAATGTATTGATAAGGTCATTCTATTCTCCTAGTAAAATTAAGGATATGTTCCATAGGCTTTACCATGAAATATAGAATGTATTGATAAGGTCATTTTATTCTCCTAGTAAAATCAAGGCTATGTTCATAAAATATAAAATGTATAGATAGCGTAATTCTATTCTCCAAGTAAAGTCAAGGGTAACGAAGCTTCGCTAACTCCATCAACAGGCGAAAGAAAATCCTTTTTATCTACGCCCAATGTTTCCATGATAATCATGATGAACTCCGACAAAGAAATCCTAATATTTTTAACATTGAGCATATCACCGAGCGAGATTTTTCAATCTATTGTTTCCTCGATCTATTCAATATGCTCTTGCAACTTTCAGTTTATTTTTACACATCTTGGCCTGCGTAGGTTGATTGAGAGGATTTTTAATTTTGCGTCATTCATACGAGTTTCTAAACATAAAATTGTTCGGTATATTTTCTGTTTCGTTGAAATAATTAGAATATCACCTGACAACCTGATACCTCCAGTTACATTTTCCGAGAATATTTCTGGATTCAAATAATTTTGTCAGCAAATTCAGCGGTATATTTTGTAAGGAGTATTCTCAAAGATTGCACTTGTAATTTGGACACGTGTAACTTTCATATATAAGATTTGTTTAAATCTACGTTCTTCACATACATATTCAAATGGAATCATATTTTGTCTGTTCTACAGATTCATTAAAATCTATTCTATTCGCTTTACAATTTACAAAGAAAAATAAAAAAG
>NC_090749.1:38818454-38820954 GCF_036898095.1 Palaemon carinicauda | reverse complement strand
GACACCTTCTACCTCTCCAGCGCCCACTCTAGCATTTAAATCACCCATGACAACTACATAATTCCTTCTATCCAGTCCTTCTACACACCTAGTTAATTCATTCCAGAACTCATTCTGCTATATATATATATATATATATATATATATATATATATATATATATATATATATATATATATATATATCATCTCCTCCTACGACTTAGGACGCAAAAGGGCCTCGGTTAGATTCTGCCAGTCGTTTCTATCTTGAGCTTTTAATTCAATACTACTTCATTCATCATCTCCTACTTTACGCTTCATATTCATCAGCCATGTAGGCCTGCGTCTTCCAACTCTTCTAGTGCCTTGTGGAGCCCAGTTGAAAATTTGGTGAACTAATCTCTCTTATGGAGTGCAAAGTGCATGCCCAAACCACCTCCATCTACCCCTCAGCATGATCTCATTCACATATGGCAATCCTGCAATCTCTCTTATAGCTCCATTTCTAATCCTGTCTTGCCATTTAACTCCCAACATCCTTCTGAGGGATTTGTTCTCAAATCTACTGAATCTATTGGAGATTATTTCATTGTCATACCATGACTCATGTCCACACAGTAACACCGATCTCACTAAACTGATATATATATATATATATATATATATATATATATATATATATATATATATATATATATATATATATATTTATGTATATATATATATATATATATATATATATATATATATATATATATATATATATTAGTCCACACAGTAACACCGATCTCACTAAACTGATATATATATATATATATATATATATATATATATATATATATATATATATATATATATATATATATATATATCCTAATTTCTTTTTTTAATCTGATTGCCGATTCATATTTTTAAGTTTAAAGCGCCATAGGATGACCAACGTAATTTCTATATATATAGATGATGGTGAAGCCATAACTACTGCTCTGTAATTTTTTGGTGTCCACTTTCCTTTTGGTAAGGGTAGAAGAGGCTCTCTAGATATGGTAAGCAGCACTTCTAGGAGAAGAACAATCCAAAATAAAACCATTGTTCTCTATTCCCGGGTATTGCCATAACCTCTGAGCCATGGTCTTCCACTGTCTTGGGTTAGAGTTCTCTGCTTGAGGGTACACTCAGGCAAACTATTCTATCTTATTTCTCTTCCTTTGGCATTTTTTGAGTTTTTTATAGTTTATTATGAAATATCTCTTTAATTGTTGTTACTGTTCTTAAACTATTTGATTTTTCCTTGTTTCCTTTCTTCACGGGGCTATTTTCTCTGTTGGGGCCCCTGGGCTTATAACATCCATAATAATAATGTACTAAAGAATTAAGCCGATATCTCAGATAGGAGGCACATTGATCCCCCCTTTTTTTCCTTTCAAAATTTCAGCATCGCCTATTCAAACTTCCGAGTGGCCATTGACAAACATTTTTTTCCCAACTCCAGCGGAAGTTTCAAAAAGTGTTAGATTATTTGCATATAATCTAATAATAATCATTAAATAAAAATCAAATACAAAAGATACTTTAGTAGAAAAAAAAAAAACACGTAGAAGGAGATAAATTCCCTTATCTACAATCTGATTCAATTTAAGACTACAAGAATTAAACTTCTATGTTATAATTAACCAATGTAAAATCACTTATATTCTTTTGGAAAATTTCAATATCAACATATTCTATATCTGATCTAATTGTCATATCTAATATTATCAAGTCAAGTTTCAATAACACCGAGAATGAAAAAACAAAGTGTAGTGTCAGAGATTAAGAAATCAAACAAAATATATTCATGACCTGAAATGCCATATCTACATCTTCGTGTATATAATGCAAGATTATAAATTTAATTTATACTCATCTGATGTAAGATTATAAATAAATTTTATAATCAGTATTCATTTATATCCCATTTTCCCCTTCTCCATGCGTCATCCCTTTCTTTCAATCCACCAAAGCCAGCCTTATGCTAGACCTTTTAATCCACCAAAGGCTAGTCTTATCCAAGACCTTTCAATCCAACAAAAGCCAGCCTTAACCAAGCAGTGGGCCTTTGATCACCCAACAGACATTTACAACTGGGATTGGATTACAACGCCCTGGCTGAAGCCCAACGACAGGATCCAGAGTATCAAGCATGTAGGACATCCTGCATGTCCCTCCGTTGGGAAGACTTTCCCCTAGAAGACTCCAACACCACCCTCCTCTGTGACGTCAGCACGGGTAGACCGCGACCTTGGATTCCTGCTCCAATGCGACGGCAGGTGTTTGATTTCATTCATGGCCTTTCACATCCCTCGTGCCGTTCTACTGCACAGCTGCTAAAAGCAAAGTTCATTTGGCACGGCATTTCTAAGGATTGGGTCCGCACCTGTACTTCTTGCCAAACATACAAAGTACATCGACACACGGATTCAGGAGTGGGCACCTTTCCTCAACCTCAGCGTCGTTTCGCACACATTCACGTCGACGTT
>NC_090749.1:38810954-38813454 GCF_036898095.1 Palaemon carinicauda | reverse complement strand
TAGGTCAGCAATGCAAAATGCAAAAAGAAGTTTGGGATTTGGTTAGAAGGAACACACAAAAGAACTGGGTATCAAAAGCAAAGCCAATGTTAGCAAAGTCTAGAGAAAGTGATTTGGAGGTAGGACAAAAGGTTTTATTACGAGAAAATAAAATAATTGGAAGAGCGAAACTAGGAGACAAATTCGGTAAAAGAAAGTGGGTAATTGAAGAAGTACTTAACAGGGACTGTGGTTTGTATAGAATTAGGCCTGAAGGAAGTGATGCTAAGGTTATCCATCGGAGGAATATTAAACCGTTCGCTGGGATCGAAAGGAATGAGGGGGGAGAAAATATTGATGACTTAGATACGGAAAATAATGATAATTTCGAAACCGCTGATAGGGATGACAGTAGCTTAGAAATGCCTGATATGGAAGAAGTTTTAACCAGGTTCGGGTTTGATTTTAGCAACCATGGTAATAGTGAACCTAAAGAAAGTGTTGATAAAGAGGTTGAACAAGAACAGGGAGTAACAATTAACGCACCAGTACTGAGAAGATCAGAGAGGATACGAAACAGGCAGCGATCAGAGTTGTAAATTTGTCTTTCTTTGTCGGAAATAGGTAATGGTAGCGTAGTGTGAGAGGATGGAAGTGTGTAGTGTGTGTACGATGAGGGCATCGTAAAACTGTAGGGGGGTTGTGTGTAGCACTGTATGTTCTCCGCCAAGTGTCTTTTATCTTTCACAGCACTAGTTACCAATAACAACCGTTAACGAGACAGCAAATGAGGACGAACGGCCAAATAGATATGCATGAACGGAACTGCCTTCACGGACCTGTTAACCGAAGGAACTACCCATTCACTGTTTAATACTCTCTTTAGAAATGTAAATTAGATGACAGACCTGAAATTTGCGGGAGTAGGCTCATTCTATGGCTACTGTACAACGTAGGCTTACATATACGCTGAGCATTCTCTGTAACATAACTGGTATGTTGTTATTTGTCCTTTAATTGTTTGTTACTGTAACGTAACTAATCTTGTTTATTTGCCGTTAATTGTTTGTTACTGTAACGTAACTAATGTTATTTGTTTGTTAATTGTGTTTCGAATATGTTGGTTATTGGTAATGTCTGATGGAGCATTTGTTTCTGCTTGTAGGGTTGAAGGTTTTGTCTACATATACAATAAAAAGAAAGAAGAAATGTTGCTGTGAGTTGCATCTTCCTTTGGATTGCTATATATATATATATATATATATATATATATATATATTTATATATATATATATATATATATATATATATATATATATATATATATATATATATATATATATAAACAACGTACAATCAACTCATCAGTCCAAAAAAATCAAACTTAAATTCAGAATTTAATCCAGCTTGTGATATCTGCCATTTTAAGGTCTAGTTAATTTAACGAAGGCTAACTAATGCATATTAATGATTCTTCGTTAAGTGATTTTAATCTATTTTGGGTATGGTCAGTTAGAGAATGGGTGACCAAAACTGAATGTGCATGATCCTTTGACCATTCATCCCCAAAAATGATTGCTAACTAAATGGCAACACAGCCTACGAAACCAACATGAATAATAAAAGATTAAACCAAATCAATCAAAGATGTATCTATTCACAAAATATCAATGCTACAAAATACTTGCAATAACTAGTACGTTCCTGTCTCGCAATCTGTTGGACGGGAGTTCAAAAATCACTCAAGACTAGAAGTTTTTAGTTGTGTCTGCAACTACACCGTTCTTATGAGTTATGGATACAGAGCTTGGGTGAATACACAGGTCTACTGCTGAGTCATAATAAATCATTAACTGGCCCTCCCTGGCCTAGCTGGGGTTGTAGGACAACGCCCTCTACCTTACCTCTGCCACTCAAGAGCTACCTTTTAAATCTCTGAACACTAAGCAGACATAACACGGCTAATCATAACCAAAAACATGAAATTCTGAGTAGTGAAAGAGTAACTATAAGAACCACTGAGGCGGGAGAGATTCTTCTCAGAATTTCTGAGATAGATTATATCTCTTTTACTTACGACTAGCTTACTGTTGAGATTTTAAATGTCACTCATGAGCGGCGGGGGTAAGGACCAGGGAGGGCCAGTTAATGGGGTCAACGTAATTTGTTGAGATGGCCGTAAACTTTCTTATGCTTATCAGATCCATTTTGATTAAGGGGATGTTGTTGTTTATCTTCGTCTGATATACAATAATATTAAGATGGTTTAACGATTTAAGATATATTATGATTTTATTACCTTGCCAGGAGTGAAGCCAGTTGGGAGGCAAACACAGGGTTGACACTTAATCTTGGGGTGAGCTAAGGATACGGCGGTAGGTAAATGGGTAAAAATACGGTGGTAAGTAAAAAGGTAAGGAAACGGCGGTGGGTAAATAAGTAAGGAAACAGTGGTACGTAAATGGGAAAGGATAAGACTCCTAGGTTAGGTTAGGTGAGGTGAGGAACCTAATGTTTATTG
>NC_090749.1:38795954-38805954 GCF_036898095.1 Palaemon carinicauda | reverse complement strand
TTGGTACATGGCTCCCCCCCTAAAAATGACATACTGTACAAGTTAAATAGGGCGCCCTGATCTAGAGAGGCGAACTGTAGGCGGGTCATCTGGCAGGAGATAAGCAGGTTTTAGACGATCAATTGAGACCCAGTCTTCTTTGCCACGAATGTTTAGTAGGAATGCTTTCGGACTGTGGCGGATCACAAGGAAAGGGCCCGTGTAAGGGCGCGTTAGTGGTGGCTTGATAGTGTCGTTGCGTAGGAAGACGTGCATTGCAGAGTGCAAGTCTGTTGGTATGTGATGCTTTGCTGGGGGCTTGTAAGTCTGGCGGCATGGAGTAAATTTTCCCACGACGTGACGTATGCGCTGGAGATCGTCAGAGGAGGTTTTAGAAGGAAAAAAATCGGCAGGGACGACCAACGGGTCGCCATACACCATTTCAGCTGCCGAGACGTCGAGGGCGTCTTTAGGAGTGGTCCTTAGTCCCAGGAGGACCCAGGGAAGCTGAGTAAACCAGTTGCAATCCTTGCAGCGGGACATCAAAGCTGCTTTGAAGGTGCGATGAAAACGTTCAACCATTACATTGGCAGCGGGGTTGTAGGCCGTTGTCTGATGTAGGGTGATGCCCAGGAGATTCGCTAATAATGTCCACAATTGAGAGGTGAAAGTGGTTCCCCTGTCAGAAGTAATATGTTCAGGGATACCAAATCTGGCAATCCATCCAGAGAGTAAGGCAGATGTACATGAGGCGGACGTTGCAGTTGCCATGGGAATGGCTTCAGGCCAACGGGTGGAGCGGTCGATAATGGTAAACAGGTAACGATGTCCTTGTGATTTGGGTAGGGGGCCTACAACGTCGACGTGAATGTGTGCGAAACGACGCTGAGGTTGAGGAAAGGTGCCCACTCCTGAATCCGTGTGTCGATGTACTTTGGAAGTTTGGCAAGAACTACAGGCGCGGACCCAATCCTTAGCATCCTTAGAAATGCCGTGCCAAATGAACTTTGCCTTCAGCAGCTGTCCAGTAGAACGGCACGAGGGATGTGAAAGGCCGTGAATGAAATCAAACACCTGTCGGCGCATGGGAGCAGGAATCCAAGGTCGCGGTCTGCCAGTACTGACGTCACAGAGGAGGGTGGCGTTGGAGTCTTCGAGGGGAAAGTCTTCCCAACGGAGGGACGTGCAGGATGTCCTACATGCTTGATACTCTGGATCCTGTCGTTGGGCTTCAGCCAGGGCGTTGTAATCCAATCCCAGTTGAACGGCAGCCAACGTGTTTCTTGACAGGGCATCGGCAACGGGATTCATTTTCCCAGGGACATATTGGAGGGTGCAATTGTATTCAGCAACGGCGGAGAGATGTCGGCGTTGCCGGGCGGACCAGGCATCAGACTCTCGAGTAAAGGCGTGTACCAGAGGCATGTGGTCTGTGCGAATGACGAAGGGCGTACCTTCTAAGAAATGGCAAAAATGACGGACAGCCAAGTGCACCGCCAGCAATTCTCGATCGAATGTAGAATAACCCGATTCTGCCTTGGACAGTTTTCTGCTGAAGAAGGCTAATAGGCAGGGCTAGCCATTGACCACCTGCTCGAGTACTGCACCAATAGCGACGTCGCTGGCATCGGTGGAGAGAAGGAGAGGAGCATGTGGGATAGGAAAAGTGAGAGCCGCAGCAGTTGATAAGGCCTTCTTTGCATTGCAGAAGGCTGCATCCTGAAGGGGACCCCACTTCAGGTCCTTCGGCTTGCCCTTGAGGGAGGCGTAGAGGGGAGCAAGAGTGGCGGCAATGGCTGGCAGAAAACGGTGATAATAGTTGATCATGCCCAAGAATTCCTGCAGAGCTTTGACGGTTGAGGGCACGGGGAAGTTCTGAACGGCTGCTACCTTCTCAGGGAGGGGGTGGACACCTTCAGGAGTGATGCAGTGCCCTAAGAACGACACTTCGTTGGCGCCAAAGGTACACTTGTCGTACCGGACTTCAAGGCCATTTTGTTGCAGGCGGTCGAGCACGATGCGCAGATGACGGAGGTGTTCCTCTTTTGAGGAGGAGAACACAAGTATGTCGTCCACATAACATACACAGAAAGGGAGGTCCCCTAAGATGCCATCCATGAGACGTTGCAACGTGGCCCCAGCATTACGAAGGCCAAAACAGGAGTAATTGAAGGTGTATGTACCAAACGGAGTGGTGATGGCAGTCTTGGGGATGTCTTCTGGGTTCATAGGCACCTGATAATATCCCTTCAGGATATCGAGCGTAGAGAAAACCTTTGCTTTGTGCAGGTAGGAGGTCACGTCGGCAATGTTTGGGGGGGGGGTAGTGATCCGGTTCTGTTTGCATGTTCAGGCGCCTGTAATCCCCGCACGGACGGAGGGAGCCGTCTTTCTTCAGAACGATGTGTAAGGGTGACGACCATGGGCTGGAGGCCTTTTGGCAAAGGCCCATTTCCTCCATTTCGGCGAACATCTGTTTGGCGGCTGCCAATCGTTCCGGTGCCAGACGTCTGAATTTTGCGAAGACTGGGGGTCCCGTCGTCTTGATATGGTGATAAATACCGTGCTTGGCAGGAACCGTGGGCGTTTGGCGAAGTTCTGGACGGAAAACTTCCGGGTACGACATGAGGAGGTGGGCGTAGGCATCCGTGGGTGCACTAATGTGGAGAGCGAGGTTAGAGGGGGCGGGTTGAAGAGGTGTCGACAAGTACGAGTCTGCGTTGACCAATCGTCGGTGGGCGACATCGACCAGAAGGTGGAAATGAGAGAAGAAATCCGCACCGAGGATTGGCATGGTGACGTCAGCAACGAGAAACTTCCAATTGAATTTACCGTTTCCAAACTATAATGTGAGGTTCTCGTAAACCGTAGGTGGGTATCGCAGATCCGTTGGCACCTACCAAGCGGACGTCGGCAGATGTACACAGACTACGTCGTGTCTTCAAGAGTTTCCTTGGCAAAAGAGAACGACAAGCACCCGTGTCTACCAAAAATCGCACGCCCGTTCCTGCATCCTGTAAAAAGAAAAGATTAGAAACATGGGAGGCCACCGCCACGAGGGATGGCCTACTTACACGTTTTTTGGCCACTGACAATCCTCGGCACATTTCTTCGCAGTTGCCCCGAATCTGAAGTGGTAGTAGCAAAATGGCAGCAGATGGGAGGTAGTAAGTGGCTGTAGAAGTCGTTTGTTGGGGCGCGAGCGATGGGTGGGTGGTGGGCGGCTTTGTCTCTGCTTCGGCACGTCACGGTGTGGGCGCGTATGTCCTACGGCATTCATGTCAGCTTCAGTTGACATTGAATAGGCATCCTCTTCGTCAGGGGTGGAGGCGTTGATGGAGGTCTTGAAGTGGCTGTCCATAAGGGAGTCGGCTGTGGTCATCAAGTCCTTTATGGGTAAACTATCGACATCGGGTATGGCAGCGCGTATAGGTCCGGGTAAACGGCGTATCCAAAGGGCACGAAGTAGGTTCACCTCATCGAGGAGAGCCGTCTGCGGCAGGTTGAAGGCGAGCCATACTGGTCATTTCCCTGAGGGCAAGCGAAGCCCTTTGGTCCCCCAAGGGTTGTTGCGATAGCTGAAAAAGCTTAGCTACACGGGCGGCTGGCGACGGCGAGTACTGCTGCAGAAGGTATGTTTTGAAGGCGTCATACGCTATTGGCGTGTCTCCTTGTTCACAAAGCCAGTCGGATATTTCCGGGAAGGTGTCCTCGGGTATCGCCGCGAGAACATAATCTGCTTTGGTGGTTGAGCGAGTCACGCCGTTGATGCGAAACTGGACTTCTGCGCGCTGAAACTAAGCAAATGCCTCTCCGCTGGCGAACGGTGAAAGTTTCAATGGGGCGGCCGCAGCGCCAACTGCTGTAGTAGAGTCGGTCATAGTACCAACGATGGAGGGGCGAGGGAGGTGGGGGTGGAAGGCAGTGGGAGCAAGTCGACTTCCGGGGTCACCAATGTGATGGTGCCGAGAGAGAGAAGTTATGACTCAAAGGCAGGATGCAATCAACTGAGCTGTTTATTAAAGAACACACTCCCTTATATAAAAAATCTCAAAGCAACAAGAATTTTCATGTTCAAATATTGACAATGTTACAGAGGAGAAAAGTAGACATGAATTTTCATGTTCGTTTTAGTGCGAGGGAAGAGCGAAGATACAAGCATAATATATACAAAAGGAATTATGTACAATTGTGTGACACACGGTTGGTACACCATTTTTTGTTTGTAAATTTTAATTGTTTAACAGTCACACAATTGTTTATGTTCATAAAATGCCAAAAAACGGTAGGAAATTTCCCGGGTATCATTTAGAACTTTTAATAAAGAATATGCAATATGAAGATAAGTTAACCCACTACCACTCATTGCTGGTGCAGGTGGGCGGGGCTTCTGACGAAACAACACCAATAGCGGCGCAGTAGTGACGTCATTGTTAGGAACACCTCTCCTTTTTTTCTCTCTTTCTGCCCAACCCTTTTGTATGAATGAGGTTGACATTTTTCCTTTAGTTTCCCACTTAGATAAAAGGAAACGGAAGTCCCACAAATGTTATCCTAACACCTGCTATACCTACACTGTCCACTACTAAATTAAGTGAGAGAGGGTCCTTTGCTTTTCCTAATAGTTACGTCACACCACCTGAGTGAGTCAACCTGTTCTAAAATATTCTTTTGTCATCGACTCCACCAATACCGTTATATATGACTGAAATGTTTATTATGGTTGCACATGGAAGTCTCGACTCTAGGACATTACGTAAGTCCATGAACACTGGAACAAGAACCAAATTTTTTCGCCAAATTTTTTTACGGCCAGTTTAGAGACGATGGGCCGGGCTGAACTACACAGGGTTATGTAACAGAGTTTAATAGCTAAACCAACAAACGATAAAATACATATATATTTCTGGAAATTTAAAAGATTTCTATTTCGAAATGGATATCGTACATTACCGAATCTCTGTTTTATTTTTTCAACGAAAATTAAAGATGGTAACTGCTACTGTAGTAACACCCTCTTGCTACTCTGCTACAATTAAAAACATTCTTCACTGACAACAGACACCCTTCCGGGCCTATGGATTCCTAGGTGCCTGTACCGCCAAACTTTGACATTTTCTTACTACTTGCTTCCATAGAAACTACTCATCAGAAGATGGAATGATATCTAATTTCTAATTATGTATTATCCCATAACTTGCTTATTGTCCATTCAATTTCACATCTATCTGGAGGCTGGTATGATATTTCATTTTTCCTTATCTGTCTCCTCATCACTTATCATCGATTTAATTTCGTAACTATATAAATGACAAAAATTGATTTGCGAAAAAGACCTCATAACCAAAAGTAACGAAGATATTGTGCTTGTGTAGGTGTTAGTTCGAACCAATATAAGATAATTCCACGACTGTGTCGGAAGTTGTTAATGTTGTAAGTTTTCTACCCAATGAGATCAGTACACAAAACAGCAGGTGAAAGGATGCGACAGTAAACACTTGCTTTTCCTCAAATTTCATATTTTCCCATTAAAATAACTATCCGCGTTCTTTTAAGGCTAATGTGCTTGATGAATATATATGCATTTTTTCTATTTACTATAACTCCCCTACATAATAGAGAGCAAATGTCTGGAACTCTCTCTCTCGACACACACACATATACATACATATATATATATATATATATATATATATATATATATATATATATATATATATATATATATATATATATTCATCCTTGTAGCACTTAGCGGCATTGCCAGACCTACAACTGTTCGCTCTCTCCCCATCCCTCAGGTAGTCATACCACTGTGAGAGTAGTTATCATGAGAAATCACTGTGTGCGCGTACGTGCATGCATGCATATCTATCTGAATATCTAATCATCATTTATGACGGGTCGCATACACTTGTTAAATATATTTTCTCCGGTTTTTTCCAACGAAGAATGAACCAACAAATATTTTGACTTTGCAATCACTTTCTGAAACGCTTTCTAAAACATGGGTATTCATCTTTCTCCATCCAGTTCCCCATTCATTTTCCCCACGTCAAATAGTTCAGTGTCGTGACACTCAAGACATATTGGGGAGCATTCGTCTAAGCTAATGAATCCGTGTTTATAATTAACAGATAATTTACAAGGACTCACTTCCATGAAGTCAAACACGTGCTAAATATGCCTGTTGGTGACTGGTCTCATTACCTTTGATAGTTCTTGCTGTTGTGAATGGACGATGTGATGATTAAAGAGCTTATGGGTTAATTATAATCATTATCATTACCATCATTTTACTGAGTGGTTTTTTAACTAAAAATAAAGAAATCAGAATCTTTTATATCTTAATCGCCATCAAAAACGTAATCTCAGAAAATTTGTAGTGTATTATGTAGATTTATGATTAGGTTTCATGTATGGGCTGTCAATCATTTTAGTTTAACTTTGGAAATTTAATGGCATATAAATAACAATAACAAATGCAGCCGCTTATAGTTCATTGCAGGACATAGGACTCAGACACGCCCTTATTCATGTCGAGGGTTGGGTAGTGTTGAGAGACTTTAGTCTGATTACCCAGAGCAAACTAACCAAGTATAGCTTTGCTAATCATGGTGATTCGTTAACTGTTTCACCCCGTTAAGGTATCCCCACTCAGAAAAAAAGATACATTGTGTGTGTGTATGTGTATGTATATACATGAGTGTGTGTGTCCGTGTGCATCCCTTAAAAAATGAAACGAACAGAGGTTGAACTTAACAGCCAGCAACCTTATCAATCTGCGTGACCTTTTATCACGCCACGTCCATCACCTGTGACCCATTATCAGGTCACTTCCTGACCTAAGTGTACCCTGGATCATTTGGGGGAGGGTGGTACGTCCCTCTACTGTGAGTGCATAAGGGTCCAACTTATGGTCCATTTTCGTTCGCTTAACAGATAACAATGGTGATACTTCATATGTGACCTAGATTATGTGGAAAAAGGTGATAACATTTTCCAAGGTGGTTTCATTTTTCTGCAGAAAATTGCGACAGTTTCAAGGTTTGGTCTGTTATTTCTACGACAAGTATTATAAAAGACTAATAATAATAATAATAATAATAATAATAATAATAATAATAATAATAATAATAATAATAATAATAATAATAATAATAATACGACCAACACAACTTTCAAGAGGAAAGGAGAATTCTTAAAGACAATCAAAAAAATCACTGAAAACGAGGGTGGGCGGTTCAATCGCCAGTGACATTTCCTACATTCGAATCAAAAGAGATCCGTCTGTCTGGCGAAAAATCCCGAATTTCAAATCCATATGTGCTAATTTGTTTAAGCACCAACTGATCCCAATTTCGAGTCAAAAGAAGTGCTCGTCATCTGTGATAGATTGCGGACGAGTTAGAAAAACCTATTCTCGACAAAGAAGAACTTGTGGATTCGAGTCCATGGACGTTTGCCTGGCCCAATATGATTGGCCTGGCCATAAAGGGAACCAACATTCGAGTGAATAGATGTTAAATTCCTAATTGAGAAATCAAAAACGGGAATCAGAAGTTACCTTACACAGTAAAAACCCCAATTTTGGAAGATATAGACCAGAACATGAGATGGCAAACATACAAAGTCACCCTAAGGGTCGGTTCACATGGGAGGATTGATCCCGAGCGGTTTTGTCCGAGCGGATAATAAACCCGAGCGGTTTTGTCCGCCAGGACTATAAACCAGAGTGGTTTTGTCCCAGCGGATTACAAACCAGGGTGGTTTTGTCCCAGCGGATTATAAACCAGGGTGGTTTTGTCCGCGCGGATTATAAACCAGGGTGGTTTTGTCTGCCCGGATTATAAAACAGAGGAGTTTTGTCAGCACAGATTATAAACTAGGGCGGTTTTCTCTGGGTGGAATATAAACCTGAGCGGTTTTGACAGCACAGATTATAAACCAGGGTGGTTTTCTCCTCGGGGATTATAAACCAGAGCTGTTTTGTCTGTCCGGATTATAAACCAGAGTGGTTTTGTCCACACGGATTATAAACCAGAGCGGTTTTGTCCACACGGATTATAAACCAGAGCGGTTTTGTCCACACGGATTATAAACCAGAGCGGTTTTCTGTCCATGCATAATATAAAACAAAGCGGTTTTATCCGCGCAAATTATAATCCAGAATGGTTTTGTCAGCGCAGATTATAAACTAGAGCGGGTTTGTGTCCAGGCTGAATATAAAATAAAGCGGTTTTGTCCGTGCAAAATTTTAACCAGAGCGGTTTTGTCAGCGCGGATTATGAACCAGAGCGGTTTTGTTTGCACGAATTATAAACCAGAGAGGTTTTGTCCACGTGGATTGAAACCAGAGTGGTTTTGTCCACAGGGATTATAAATCAGAGCGGTTTTATCGGCACGGATTATAAACCAGAGTGGTTTTGTCCTTGCAGATTATAAACCAGAGCGGTTTCGTCAGCACAGATTATAAATCAATGTAGATTAATGAGGGCCTTCACATGCTTCCCACTCTTAGAAATTTAAGAGCAGCAGTGATATACTTTCCGCGTGCACTACTGACCCGCACAGTTCCAGTGTAGCGGATTATAGAAATTACGAAGCTGTTCGAGGATAAACCTCTACTATGGATACATGTTTCCTAATGAAATATTTCCATCCGGGATAAAGCAGCGCATGTGAAAGGAGCTTTATAATAAAAATTTACCATCCGTTTTGGAGCCTTCGAGCCTCTAGCAAGGAGCAACACTATAGGCAGGTTTCCTAATTTGCGCTGACCCTAAACTCCATTAGGTAGGGATTTAGGTGGCCCTCGTCCGTGTCCTTAAATGGTATCATTTGTGTAGAAGTTACAACGCCCAGGGGGTTCCTTAACCTATTTGAGGTCTAGTAAAATCAACTAACTGCCAGGTATATCACACACAGCTTAGGTCGAAAGGTGTTTAAAGAGAATTGGTTTAACTAACCTAAAGTGCTCCAATTCATATGGGAAATGAAACCAAACCCATAAGATGGTGGGATGAAATACATAACCTCTAGAATACTTATCTAGAATATTTACTCTCTCTCTCTCTCTCTCTCTCTCTCTCTCTCTCTCTCTCTCTCTCTCTCTCTCTGTATATATATATATATATATATATATATATGTATATATATACATATATATATATTTATATATATATATATATATATATATATATATATATATATATATATATATATATATATATATATGTATGTATATATATATGCAACAACAAATGCAGACAATTTTATTCCAATGCAGGACGAACACCTCAGACACATTCTTATGCATGCCTAGGGTTTACAGATTAAACAACGGCAGATTGGTGATGGTTAGAGATTTTCGACTGGTTGCTCACAGAAAACCAACCTAATATAGATGGCTCTTATAAGTACAGCTTTGGTGACCATGGTGTTACACAAACCCTTTCACCACATTAAGATATCCCCACTCAGAAAAGAAAGATTTTGAATAAGAAAAACTTTTAAATAAATATTTTGAATTCAAAAGTATTATTAACCACTGGCCTCTTCCAGCATTTCCCTAAATCTATCAACAATTAATATGTCTTAGATTAATCGGCTTCAAACCGGTTCAATAAAAGATCGCCAGTCTATTCTGATTGCATTAAATATAACAATTATTATACTAATAAAATAATACGATAATTCTCTCTCTCTCTCTCTATCTCTCTCTCTCTCTCTCTCTCTCTCTCTCTCTCTCTCTCTCTTGTTTTCAAGCATCTCCTGTATTTACCCACCTATAAAGTGTTTTATAGAGATTTGCTCTCTCTCTCTCTCTCTCTCTCTCTCTCTCTCTCTCTCTCCTCTCTCTCCAGTGGCCGGAGCATATTTAGGCAGCCTCCATTACCTATTTACTAAAGAGAGAGAATACACAAGAAACCTTCTTCGTATGCAAAACCTACCCATAATGCTGTTTAGTTAACAAGCCAGAACAATACTGAGTGTGACCCTCCCCATTTTCAGAAGCACT
>NC_090749.1:38772016-38782016 GCF_036898095.1 Palaemon carinicauda | reverse complement strand
TCGTCGTCGTTATTAGTATTATTATTATTATTATTATTATTATTATTTCAACTACTACTACTACTACTACTACTACTACTACTACTACTACTACTACCAATACCTGTACTATTACCACTACTACTACTACTACAACGAGAGTATGAAGTAAAAAACTTTTAATGTACTTGTTTAAGTATCATCATTATTATTATTATTATTATTATTATTATTATTATTATTATTATTACTACTAGTACTACTACTACTACTACTACTACTATGAGATTACGAAGTAAAACTCTTTTAATGTCTCCATTCTAATAGAATATATCACAGGAATCTACATGTAAAAAATAGAATGGTTAATTACAATCCTCAAAGTCATAATAGTCTCTGACACAGAGAACGGTCAACAGGGATTAGTATTATTGACTCCGAAACTACGAAACGGTATATTGTCTTTTGCGTTATATGCAAAATATATACACGAAAGAAAATATGCAAAGGATATTATCCCCAGAAAATAGAATCGTTATTATTATTATTTTTATTATTATTATTATTATTATTATTATTATTATTATTATTATTATTATTATTATTATTATTATTAGGTTAACGTGAAAACTAGTTGAATTTATAGTAGTATTAATTTCATCATCTTCATCATCACGTTAACAACAATAATAATGGAAAGATATTGTTATAGTTGTCAACAACAACAAAAACAAAAATAATAATAATAATAATAATAATAATAATAATAATAATAATAATAATAATAATAATAATAATAATAATAATAATAATAATAATCGGGTATCAGTCCTTCTCAGACAACATATGAATCCAATATATCTGTGACAGAATGAATCACCTCCCAGTGCTGAATGTGTAAGCGTATCTCAGCATCCCCAAATAGCCAGGTAAGTAGATTAATATCAGTTTGATCATCCAACGATGACCTCTTGTTCAGGTGGAATTATTCGTGACTGTAATGGTGGGGTTGGAGTGGTGGTTTCATAACTGCTATTTCTTTGGGGGATGGTAAGTTGGAGTGATTCGTGTGGGTGTTGAGGGAAAGTGGACAATTTATTTGTATTTGATAGATATATGAAATCTAAGATATAGATTTTATTAATAAGGTTCAAAATATTAATCAATAATTTTTATATGTATATATATATATATATATATACGTATATATATATATATATATGCGTATATATATATATATATATTCATATTTAGATATAGATATATATATATATATGTATATATATATATATATATATATATGTATAAATATACATATATTATGTATATTATATATATATGTATATATTGTATATATACAAATACTGTATATGAATGTATATATTTTTTATATACAAATACTGTATATGAATATATATATATTTATATATACATGTGTATTTATATATATATATATATATATATATATATCTTAGAAAACAGGTTGAATCTTTATGTTTATGTACGCACATCTCGGCGTCTCCCGCCAGTAAGTAAAATCTTCCTAATATGGTTCAGTGGATCCTAATAATCTAATATCAATTCAGTGGAACATTTCAGATCAAATTCAGGCGTATAGACACGCGTGGGAATTGTAAATTGAGAATATGCTCTCATCTGTGTGTAATATTTACGAGTGTTGTTGAATATTAATATGAAGAATATTTATGGATCCATCTATAATTTTTTTTTCTGGGCATTTGTTCATACACGGACACACACACACACACACACACACAAATGACACCAATTGTTGCTGTTTCTAGCCCACTCAAGGACAAAGGCCTCAGATATGTCCTTAGTCATGTTTAGGAGTTTTAACGCTGGTCCAAACTGATTTGTGATGGATGGACAATTTATATATAAATATATATATATATATATATATATACTGTATATATTTATTCATATAATATATATATACATATATATATATATATATATAAATATATATATATATTTATGTATACATATAATGTTCTTCATATGTTACATATATATATATATATATATATATCTTGTGTATATATATATATATATATATACAAGATATATATATATTTATATCTTGTATATATATATATATATATATATGTATATATATATATATATATATATGTATGTATGGTTGAAGAGAGTACCCTCTGAAAGTATATCTTGAATAATCAGTCACGTCTGTTAGATTAATCGTTGATGGCCCCAGGTTTAACACCAAAATTTCTTTACCACTGTTAATGGGTAATAGAGTCCACACATGCTTAAACTATAGGCTTTTGGGTTCCAACCTTATCCATAGTAATGACTCTGATTTGGAAGTATATCCTGATTTGGCGTTACTCACACTAAACATGAAAGAGTCGTCTGGCTTAATAGAGTAATAAAATATATATTACCTTAAAGTACCTATATCCCTGGAAATGATTAATAAAATTTTATCTTTTTATAGTAGGAAACTCCTCCATATCATTATTGTTTGCTCGTCTAGATTTGGATTATCGTGAAATAGATTTCATTTTTATACGCAGTCATTAGAAAATCATATTTTGAACAGTTCACGAAAAATTGGTTCGTAATTTTAATCGCTCTTTTAATTAATCTTCTTTCATTCTTTTCACTTCTCCATTATTTCCTCTTAACCATTTACTGTCTTCATCTTAAATTAAAACAGCTTCAGAAACGATTGTGTATTAAAACAAAGGTTTGTTGTACAAGTCTTCCTCATAAAGACCAAGATGAAATAGACTGTAAATATCTTCTGGGTGATCAAAGGCCCATTTCTTGAATAAGGCTGGCCTTTGCTAGTTTGAAAGGGACTGAGCATGGAGAAGGGGAAAAATTAGATATGAGTAAATACAGATTATCAAATAGATTTGTAATCTTGCATCACAGTTGTATAGAGTAAATTTATAATCGTGCATTATTTACACGACGTAGATATGGTCATGATTATATTTTATTTGTTTTCATATTCTCTGACACTATACTTTGTATTTTCATTCTTGCTATTACTGAAACTTGACTTGATGATATTTGATATTAAAATTAGGTCGGATATAGAATATATTGATATTGAAAAATCCCTAATGATATAAGTGATTTTACATTGGCTAATTATAGCATAGATATTTAATGCTTGCAGTCTTAAGTTAATCAATTACCAGAAAGGAGAATTTATTGACTTTTACGATTTTTTTTGTATTTTTTTACTTCAATATGTTTTGTATTTGATTCAGATTTAACAATGAATATTCATTATTGTTTAAATGTATGGCATGATCCGTTTTTGAAAATGTATTTAACACCATATATGACTTATCGATATCAGTTTTCGTGTATGAAATACGTGTATGAAATATATTATGTTATTTATATAAAATGCAACGAGGCATAGATTTCTATTTAATGCACCATTAAACACGCATTTATTCATATAATGTAAACCCTTTTTGAAACTTCCGCTGGGAGTTGGAAAAAAAAATATTTGTCAATGGCCACTTGGAAGTTTGAATATGAGCAGTTAAAAAAAGAAAAGAAGAAGAAGGAAAAAAAAAAACCTGGGATCAATGTGCCTCTTATTTTAGATATCAGCCTGAATCTTTACTACATTATTATTATGGATGCTATAAGCCCAGGGGTATCAACTAGGAAAACCCAGTGAAGAAAGGAAACAATGAAAAGTAAATATTTTAAGAACAGTAACAACATTATCAGAAATATTTCATATATAAACTATAGAAAATTAAAAAAAGGCAAAGGAAGAGAAATAAGATAAAATAGTGTGCCCGAGTGTACACTCAAGCAAGAGAACTCTAACCCAAGACAGTGAAAGACCATGACACAGAGGTTATGGCACCACCCAAGATTAGAGATCAATGGTATGATTTTGGGAGTGTCCTCTTAGAAGAGCTGCTTACCATAGCTAGAGAGCCTCTTCTACACTTACCAAGAGGAAAGTGGCCACTGAACAATTACAGTGCTGTAGTTATGGCTTCACCATCATAAGGCTTAAAACTGAATAGTATTTTTAGATGTTTCATTTCATTTACTACCAGATTGTTTAATGGTCTTTCTAATCAGGCAGTTGAATCATTGGAACTTCTGAATCTCAAACTTGCGACTGATATTTTTATGTTGAACAGTCTGACATAAGTCTCTCCTCATAGTTTACATATGAGAGGTCCTTTTTTAACTTTATCAGTGATCTAAGAATATTTTATATTAATTATTCATTACTTCTTATCTATAGCAGTTTGTTTATTTTCGTATATCCTAAATAAGTAGGGTTGTAGCTTGGCTAGTAATAATAATGATAATAGGTGTAGCTATATTTTGAAATTAATTCTGAATAAAGAAAATATATTTCGATTAACCGCTAAAGATTACTATAAAACATGTTGCTAAAGTGAATATGGATATTGTATTATTTATACTCTTTGGTGTTATTTAATCACCTTTATAATAACGTATATAAATTATTTTAGGATATTTCAGTTATATATTAGACGTATGTCCTCGCTTACCAACAGTAATATCTTATGTAAATGAATATTTTCACTCGTGTAGATACAGTTTAAACCAAATTCTCAAACAGATAAATTCTTTCCACATTTTGAATAACTAAAAATAAAATAACTAGAAATATAACGTTGAAACGTTTCAATACATTTAAGTCGTATTTTAATAGTTTTCGTTGTTTCTGCCTCTCCCACTTTTACTTCATTGGAGTCTTTTATCCTCCAACAATTTCTTTTCTTGAATTTCTCTTCCGAGAGAGAGAGAGAGAGAGAGAGAGAGAGAGAGAGAGAGAGAGAGAGAGAGAGAGAGAGAGAGAGAGAGAGAGAGAGAGAGATCTTTTCCATGTTCAATTCTTTGGGTCTTAGACTATAGAAATGTATATGTTTATTCGTCCTATTTGTCAATATAACATTGAACCCAACCTTGTGACGAATATTGACAAATGTTACTAACATGTTGAAGGTCGCTCATGAATGGTAGAGGCAAGGGACAACAACAGTGCCCTATAGACTAGCCATATATAGACATGATAGCATCCAAGCCCCGTCTCCACCCAAGCTAGGACCAGGGAGGTCCAGGCAATGGCTGCTGATAACTCCACAGTTAGACCTTGTGAGCTAAGGACGGGGAATTCTTCCCTCACAAGGATGGTGAGGTGGCAGATGCTACAAGAAACTATCGGTCTTGATAGGGACTCGAACTCCCGTCCAACAGATAGCTAGGCAGGGACATTTCCAATTTAAAACGAGGATTTTCATTTTCTATCACAATAGTAACTACCAGATCTATTGTTCAATCAAGTTAATTAGTTTAAATACTGTTCTTGGATATTTGATCGTTTCGTGTTTGGTAAAACCTTGTTAGTTTGGGACTCTGTTTAATATTTTTTTTTTTTAAATCAAAGAATTTCAATGAAAAGGAATATCTTATAGATCTGCAGACTAATTACAATTAAATAGCCTTTTTTTATTTTTCTATTTTCATCATAAATTTTTATTCTTAAATACATGGTATATCTGTTGAAACAACAACAACAACAACAACAACAACAACAACAATAATAATAACAATAATAATAATCCAATTTAAAAAATCAAACCATGCTATATATTGATACTTGAAACTGTTCCTTAAGAAATAACCTCATCTTGAAGTACTCTAGAACTAAGATTGTATGAAAGATTTAAATCTTGAAAACTTATAAGATTCTGGAGCCTTTCCACAACTATTACGTTCACCTATTTAAAAAAAAAAATTACAATGCATTTGACACAAATAGTTTGATTTTGTGTGATCATTACCTCAACGTAGATGTTATTCATCTTAGAATTAACACATAAGAACCATTGTAAAATAAACACCAAATTACTTAAATTGTGTCTATGTGGCTAGATAGTTTCTTGTAGTGTCTGCAACCTCACCATCCTTGTGAGCTAAGGATGAGGGTATGGGGAGCTTAGAGGTCTACAAGTTGAGTCGTCAGCAGCAATTGCCTGGTACTCCCCGGTCTTTGCTTGGGTGGAAAGAGGGGCCTTGGGCACTGATCATACTTACATGATTGAGGGTACACTAGGACCACACTGTTCTATCTTATTTCCCTTTTTTTTATTGAAAGTTTTTTTTTTCAGTTTATATATGAAAGACCCAATTTAATATTGTTACTGTTCTTAAAGTATTCTATTTTGATTGTTTATTGCATTTCTCGTAGTTTACTTATTTCCTTGTTTCCTTTCTTCATTGGGCTATTTTTCCCTGTTGGAGCCCTTGGGCTTATAGCATCTTGCTCTTCCAACTAGGGTTATAGCTTAGTTTGTACTAATAATGATAATGATTAATATATGGTCATTGTCCTGCTAGCTAAGGCATTACCACTGTCCCTTGTCCCTGCCATTCATGAATGTGCTTCAAACCTTCAAATGCTATTTCAGTGTTGATTTGCCTGGAAAACTCACGATAAATACATCTTTAGGAGAATCCTTTATAACAAACCATAATCCTTTGAAGATCTTCCTAAAATCAAAACGTTTCACCAGCCACGTTATATTTTCAAATTCATTACTGTGCTTGAGTCAGTAACACAAACCCTGGAACGTTCTCACTCTTGTGGTCCGTATTTTGGAAAATTCTGGAAAGAAAAAGCAACATGGTAGTCTCACCGAATACACATAGAAAGAGATTTAACATTTCGGGGATGGGAAATTTTCACTTGATGCTGATGAAAAGATATATTCCTTTTCACTCGGTCTTTTGAAGTTATGAAGGAGGATTGTCCTGAGGATTTGCACTATTTGTTATTGGTAGTAAGAAAATGTATATGAAAATTACGTTGGTTATCTTTTGTTGTTTGAGGCTTAAAATGTGAGTAAGGAATCATATTGAAAAGAAAAAAAAAACGAATTTGACAATGCTTAGGTTAGGTAAAATTGGAAAATAAAATCACCTGAAATTACGTTTATAAATCAGGCTATATATCCGTTTAGTAAAATTGGTGTTACTGTATGGACATGAGTCCTGGTATGAAAATGAAACAATCTCCTGTACATTTAGTAGATTTGAGAAAAAAGCCCTCAGAAGGATATTGGGAGGTAAATTGCAGGACGGGATTAGAAATGAAACTATATGAGAGATTGCACGATTGCCATATGTGACTGAGATCATAGTGAGGGGTAGATGGAGATGGTTTTGGCGTGCTCTTCGCTCTCCCTAAGAGATATAAGTTCACCAAACGTTTAACTGGGCTCCACAAGCCACTAGAAGAGTTGGAAGAACCAGGCCTACATGGCTAAGGACTATGAAGCGTGAAGGAGAGGATGAATGGAGCAGTATTGTATTAAATGCTCAAGATAGAGACGACTGGCAAAATCTAACTGAGGCTCTTTGCGTCCTTAGGAGTAGGAGATGATACATATATATATATATATATATATATATATATATATATATATATATATATATATATATATAAATAGATAGATAGATAGATAGATATATATGTGTATATATATATATATATATATATATATATATAGATAGATAGATAGATATATATATATATATATATATATATATATATATATATATATATATATATATATAGATAGATAGATAGATAGATAGATAGATATATATATATATATATATATATATATATATATATATATATATATAGATACATCTATATATATCTATATATATATATATATATATATATATATATATATATATAGATATATATATATATATAGATATATATATATATATATATATATATATATATATATATATACTGTATATATATATATATATATATATATATATAATATTATATATATATATATATATATATATATATATATTATATATATATAATATATATATATATATATATATATATATATATATATATATATATATATATATATATATATATATATATATATATATATATATATATATATATATATACATACACATAATATCCTTGTGTCACTAAATATTAAATATGTAATCAATCATATTTCATTTGTGTGTTCTTTATTGACCAAAAAACACCCAAGACAATTTCCCCTGCCATTCTGTTATTAAAGAATATATCACCTCCAATTCAATATCAGACGGGGTGGAAGGTACCCTAAACATTATTTTTTTTTTTTTTGCGAGGCGTCAAAAAGAATATATCTCATTTCATCAGCGCCAAGCGAGAGACTGTCTCATCCCACCGATATATTCTGTCGGAATATATTCGATGAGAAAGTCTCCCGAGAAATGAGCTGGCTTCCCGCATCAACATCTTTTCGCTTCAGCCTTTTTTCCAAGCAATGTTGAGGGAACAGAAGAATCTGAGAATTTTGCAGTCGAGGAATTTGCCTTACAGTCTAAGACTCTCTCTCTCTCTCTCTCTCTCTCTCTCTCTCTCTCTCTCTCTCTCTCTCTCCTCTCTCTCTCTCTCTCTCTCTCTCTCTCCGGTGAGAGAACTAAATTAAAATTGAAGTAGGCGAGTGGATGGGTGATGACTGCATGCCAATGCATTTCGAGATTGAGACATGCAGCTGGGTATGTTGGTGAAATGACTCCTAATGCAATGTTTTCACCTCTGTTTATACGTTTGACGCCAGTCTAACTCAAAAGTTAAAGATGCATTTTGATGAAAATTTCAGGATATGTCAAAAATGGGATAATTTTAGGTGTTTAGATTTTTGTGGCGAACTGAATCACCATCCAGATCCATGATAATAGTTATGCAGTACATTCATGCACTATCAACATATGACAAGGGGATAACTTGGTCCCTAGAATTGAGTAAAAATTTGACAGTTTTCGTTGATGGATGTATGAAACCTCTGATATATCTGTCTGCTTGTTATTATTAGTATCATAAATGATAAATAAAACTAAACTTGATTTATGAAAATTTCGTAGGTTACAAGTGTCTTTTCAAGAATGTAATCATATTTTCTAAAATGTTTAATATTATTATTGTATTTATATCAGATTGATCCATAGAGATAGAAACCTTTGTCAAATGATTAATATAAAAGATGTTAGATTTTTGTTGTCAAGGTCATAAATATTAAATAAAAAGGAACTAAAAACATTCTGTAATTTACTAAATCCCTAATAAAACTTTTGAAATTGTAGTTATATTAAATAAAATGTTTAATATTTGGTTTTTACCAAAACATAAAAGGTAGGGGGAAAAGAATATCTGGTCTGAGGGATTCTGTCTAAAAGAGCTAGCGTGAAAATTAAGTTGAAAAGATGAATAGAAGCGTGAAAGGTGGTTATGTAAATATAGGTCGTGCAGACATCCATTTAAAAAAAAGGAAAAATTTAACCCACAAGAAACGGATTATTAGCATTAAAATTATTAATGGAAATAAGAAGAAACAACAATTAGAGATTCCAGGCCTCTGACAATGAAGACTGTCAACAATTTACTCAAGTCTACGGACCAAGCTTTCCCTTTTTTGCATGTTGACTGAATGAATATATTTATGTTAATAATAATAACCAAAATTTAATGTGTTCTACCGGATTATAATGTCTATCCGGTGTTAGAATTTGGTTAAAATCTGGCAAAAATTTTGGCATAATCCTGCTTATAGAAAAACAAACGCAGGTCATTTTATAACCTGTGGGGGGAGGGGAATAAAATTTTTCTGAAAGATAACAATAATATGATCGGAAACAAAAATATATTTCGCAGTTAATTTTTAAATAACTCTTTTAGTTATGAATAGCGATCAGTTGATAGTAGTATAAGCAATGAGATTTTTAACTGAACATTCGTCAAAACTTTTTTTTTTTTTTGTGTGTGTAAATTGTAAAGCGAATAGACAAGAGATTTAAATGAATATGTAGAACAGAAAAAATATAATTCCATTTGAATATTGATGTGAAGAACGTAGATTCAAAATAAATATTATATATGAAAGCTACACGTGTCCAAATCACAAGTGCAATCTTT
>NC_090749.1:38744516-38752016 GCF_036898095.1 Palaemon carinicauda | reverse complement strand
TTGTATGACAGTGTTGTATCAGGAGCTGCAGTGGATTTTGAAGAGTCCTAAGATGTGAAAATAGTAGCTTAGTGCATTGCAAAGAAGTAGAAATTGTAACTGAAGAGTGATAGAACTGCACACTTGTGGCTTCAATGTGGAGATGATCAACCTTGTCTGGAATCTATTAGGATATGAAGAAAAAAACGGCTTCATCTTAAGACTTGAGTAAAATTATGCCATTTCTCGTCTCAGCTGGTAAAAACCTGTGTTAAATCCTTGAATGTTTACCTGCCAAAAATAAATCACTTAATTCATAGTTTCATTGAAAATGGCCCGAATGTTGTCCACAGGACTCTCACCTGACCTTGTAATCGAAAAGAAATTAATGCATATCATCAAAACTACAGGTGGTTTGACCCAAGAACGAGGGATCAGCAAGTCGCAGTGCCTAATGTGGGTGAAGTCTAGTTATGTTACATTTGAGGTCAACAGAGCATTGCGGCAGCTGACAAAAATGAATTATGAGTCCAGTGAAAAAAGGATTTATCTGGCAATAAGAATCTGAACTGCTAGAACAGAGTAGCCCTTTCTCAGGAAGTTTAAGGCTTTGTTAACATATTCGTTTTACAGCAAATAAATTTGCAAATGGGGAAACTGCAATGGAAGTTGGAAGTAGAGAAGGTGTTTAGATTTTCTTTCATGAATGAATCTCAAACATTTTTTGAAGACTCCAAATTTTCTCTTAAACTAAAAGACGACAAAAGTATAGAAATAGACCCTCAATTACTTTACTCTTTCAGAGATTGGTGATTGCCAAACACAGGCTGAACTATACATAGCATATGAGAAAGGAAAGACCGAAGTATCGTGTATGCACCTGAGTACTTTGATAGCGTTAAGGCTGAAGTTGGCGTGCATGGGTGTTCAGACTTCTTCTGAGGATACATTTTCGAATGCGAATGAAGCAGATAATTCTTGGATAAATTTTCATCAATGGAGACTCATCTACGTAGTAATTTCACGCAAGCAAATATTTCGTTTGTTATATACTAGGACCAACATTGTTTAGGGGACATGTCCTGTACATTCATACATGCATACGTATTTTTATATATATATATATATATATATATATATATATATATATATATATACACATATATACACACACACACACACACACACACACATATATATATATATATATATATATATATATATATATATATATATATATATATATATATATATAAATATATATATACAAATATATATATGTATGTATATATATATATATATATATATATATATATATATAATTATATATATATATATATATATATATATATATATATATATATATATATATATATATATATATATATATATGTATATATATGTGTGTATGTGTGTATATATCAGATACAGACAAACGCTCCGTTCATTTAAATATATAACAACCTTAACAACAAATGCATCCGTTTCTAATCCACTGCAGGACTAAGGCCTCAAATATGTTTAAAATTTGATCAGTTATCAACACGCTGGCCAGTGCGAATTGGTGTTAATGAGAAATTTTCATCTGATCGTTCACAGCAAGTCAACCTCGTATGGGTGGCCTTAACTAGTACAGCTTTGCTGATCATGGCGATGCGTTGACCCGTTTAACAGGTTAAGGTATCCCCACTCAGAACGGGATGTACAATATATATATATATATATATATATATATATATATATATATATATATATATATATATATATATATATATATGTGTGTGTGTGTGTGTGTGTGTGTGTGTATGTGCGTGATAACAACGCAATACACACATCTCAGAATAAGAGTTACACAACAAAGGCAAAAGACCCCTTGTCCGGCCCCTCCCACAAACGGCATTACCAAAGTCAAATTTCCTGTTCTTTCGATCGAAAACACTAATGACTGACCACTAGCTCTTGAAATTTAGATTAGGGTTTCTTTCCCTCGCCTAATCCTCAATCCCTTGCACCGTAAAAGATTGGTTTCCGTTACTCGTAATACCTTCCTGATGTGCCTCGTCCGAGCCCCTGTTATCGGAAAATCATTTTCGTATGATTCTTTTTCATTTTTGGTGTTTTTTGGGGGAGATCTCCAAATTTGCTGTGAAAAAGGTATTTTCGGTTGTAGTTTAAAGGCTGTTTGCACTTGGATGGAGGTTAATTGGCGTTTAAGCTTCTTTGTTTGTTAGGCTGTAGGTGTCACTTCTTGGGTTTGTTTGGGTTTTTGTTGCTGATATGTTTGTTTGAAATAGATATTTCTTTATGTTTATTGGGGAAACATGTGCATTAATGTTTGTCATAAGTGTTTCTCGTTATGGCATTGTCTTTATGAGGTTAGTGAGTTAAAAAGGTCTTCTTGCTCATATAATTCAAGGTTTGAAAGACTCATGAATGGCAATGGCAAGGGACAGTGACAATGCCTAGAGACTAAGCAGCACTCAAGCTACCTCTCCACCCAAGCTAGGACCAGGGAGGGCCTGAAAATGGTTGCTGATGACTCAGAAGATAGAGTTATAGGCTCCCCATTAGCTCACAAGGATTGTAAGGTTGCAGACACAACATGAAGCTATAGAGTTTTAGTGGGATTCGAACCCCAGTCCTGCAGATTACCAGTCAGGGACGTTTCAATTGGTTACCACAGTCCTAAATTGGAAGAGAGCAAGAATCTACTATCCATATATAGAAAAACGAAACTAATAATTAAAACTATGACTTTTTTTAAGTATATATTACGATAGGTAATAACTTTAAACAGAGAAGTAGCATAAAGGAAATCATGTAATGAGGCATAACTCCATCTGCTCAACAGAAAATAATTTTCATAAAGTTTAAACTTTGTTCCAGTGGTGAAGTATGTCATAAGAATTTCTCCACAAATTGGTGACAACTGGAATGAAACTTCTAGAATATTGTCAAGGATTTGGCATTATGAAAGATAATAATTTGCAGTTGATAGTATAGTCTGAGATCTCAAGAAAATTCTTATGAAAATAAGCTAGTTCAGCCTCAAGGAATTGCATTTTGCCTCCTCCCCTCTGTCGCCTTCCTTTAAAAGAAAAAAAAAGGGGGCTGGGGTGCCTCTAAAGTAAGAAAAGCAGGCATCCTATCACACATCCTATCCCAAACCACATACACATAAAAGTTGCTGACTATCCCATAACCTAAATCCCCCTACAAATATGAAAAGAAAAAAAAATATACACCAACACCTACAGGCTGCAAGTGTGCAAGACTCCGTGTCTGACCGTAATGGCCAGGCAATCTGAAACAACAACAACAACAATCACAACACAGAATTGTAGATTTAAATAGGAGGCTTCAAAAGACACACACACACACCTTGCGTAAATATCAGCTGTGCCTCATCCCATTGATTATGCTGATAGCCTCTGCAACGGCCCATCCCAAACGTTTCTGTCAACAGGTGTGTGGGGTATCCTCTTGTTAATGTCTTAGTCAAACACTCAGCAGGAAGTTGCTGTTGGTCCTCTTGCTGTGGAGAGGGTCACAGTTATTCATAATTGTAGGCAATTGTGGTTTTCTTACACTGTTGTTTTTTGTATTCAGGGTATTGGGACAAATGTTGTTTTTAAGATTAACTTTATGTTTTTTCATTGCTTTATATAGAAAATTGATAATGATTTTAAATATTTTTGTAAAATCTAGTCGTTTTATTTCTAAATTTGTCGGCGTGTCCGTCTATGGACAGGATTTCGTTAAAACTACTCGACGAATTTTGACGAAATTTTCAGTGCAGGTAAATCTTAGGTCACAGCTGACCCCATTAAATTTTGGAGATGGTCCGGATGTGCTTTTTCCGCCATCTACTGTCAGCATATGAAAAGGGGGATTTACTATCCGTAGACATTAGTTAAATGATACATTAGATTCATCCACAGTCAGCATATGAAAAAAAAAAAGAGAGTTTCATCCGCAGACTTCAGCAAACTGTTGCCCACATTCAATGGGGGAGGTCTGGAATCACCGATTTCTTTTGTTATATGTATTTTTATGCGTTATTGTTATTCTTGATATTTTCAATTTAATTTATGCATATATTTATTGTTCTGATATTTAAAATGTTAAGTCAACAACATTAAAGAAAAATTTTATTGGTGTTATTAGTACTTATTAAAATAACGATAATGATAATGAGATATCATTTACACTTAGAACCTCACTGGAATTCCAATGTTAATTTTTCATTCAACAACAACAACAAATGCAGCTGTTTCTTGTCCACTGTAGACAAAGGTCTTAGACATGTCTTTATTCGTGTCTGGGGTTTGACCAGTTTTCATCATCACGCTGGCCACTGCAGATTGGTGATGGTGGAAGATATTAGTGATTGCTCACAACAAACCAACCTAGAATGGTTGTCCCTGGTTAGCACAGCTTTGTTGATAAACACGATACGCAAACCCTTTTACCATGTTAAGGTGTCCACGTCTAGAAAATGAATAGGAGAAGAAGTCCGAGAGAAAGAATATTTCATATATATATATATATATATATATATATATATATATATATATATATGTGTGTGTGTATATATATATATATATATATATATATATATATATATATATATATATATATATATATATACACACGCATATATATATATATATATATATATATATATACATATATCATATGTATAAGTATATATATATATATATATATATATATATATATATATATATATATATGTGTGTGTGTGTGTGTGTGTGTATTGTATATATAAGTATATATATAGTGGGTATATATATATATATATATATATATATATATATATATATATATATATATATATATATATATATATATATATATATATATTCGTTGAAATACTGTATAATGTATGGATATATGTATGTATGTAAATATATATATATATATATATATATATATATATATATATATATATATATATATATATATATACATATATATATATATATATATATATATATATATATATATATATATATATATATATATATATATTATCAACCACAATGGCATGTTATATCGAATTCTACCTTCGGAATATATATCCACCAGAATTCATTTCCTTGAAATCTAGAACAGATTCCTGAATTCGACAGGAATGTGTACGGGTGATTTGTCATAAACTTATATCTCTCATGATAGCTCAGTTGGTAGAGTTCTCACAGGCATGGTTTCGGCAAAAAAAGGCCGGGGTTCGAATCTCTGCCCAACCAGAAACCATTATCATAAATGAATTCCAATGGACACATATTCCCAATGTAGAATTTTGAATTAAATGTCATTCTAGTTGATATTTATATTGATTAAAATCTTGAGAACCCTCATCTCCCGATTATAGCATGAACGGCCACTCCACAGTTGACAAGGGATTCTTGATAACAATATCAAAGCGACAGGAAATTAATACCCAGAGACGGAAACATTTTTTGGGATGAGAGAAATTTTTCAATTAGCTGCTAGCGCTGGCATGGCTTAAAGGAGAGATTCAATACCGAAATGGAAAAAGCCATTAGAATAATGGCGCAACAATGCCAAGGGGATTATCGGGCCATTGCTCTGTGTGTGCCAGATTGGATTTGTCTTAAGTGCTTGTTTTGCAAGTTGAGTTTCAGGTCATGCTCTTATCTTTTGAATGGGGAGAGGATGGATTTCCATTATAAAAGATGAGTGGGAATACCTTGACACGGTGAGACAGTTTGCGTATCGCCCTGATCTGCAGGGCTCTACTAATCAGGGTGATTCAGGCTAGGTTTGTTTGCTGTGAGTGATCAGACAACAGTCTTCCACCATCACTAATCCGAAGAGGCCAGCGCGGTGATGGAAAATCCCAGACATGACTAAGGACGTGTCTGAGGACTCTGTCTTCAAGTGGACGAGATATGGCTGCATTTCCTGATATTCTTGCTGTTGTTGTTGTTCTTATTCTATGAGAATAAACAAAATACATTGCCGTAGAAAGCTAAGATGAAGAATGTATTAAATTAAAAGATTGAGCGAAAACTCCAATATATATATATATATATATATATATATATATATATATATATATATATATATATATATATATATATATATATATATATATATATGTGTGTGTGTGTGTGTGTGTGTTTGTGTGTGTGTATGTATGTATATATATAAACCGCATGTGATTATAATCATAAGGAAGGCTCCCTAATGTATTCCAGTTAGGAGAAAGATGATTTGGGCAAGTTCCTTGAAAAGTCAGTCGTGCCTCTGATAACCTTACCAGTAATTTATCTTATCAGTAGTTAGTCGAGTGTGGTAGATTATAGTAGATTTTTTTGAAATAAGGTACCTTGTACCAAACACTTTACTGCTCTTCATGATATCCTCTGAGGAAGGAAACCATGGCAGTGTTAACTTTTTGTTTTTTAAGAGGATTCAGGGGTCAAGTAGGTAGTTTTGCCCTTTTCTATGGCAGTTGCTACTTATTACATTTAGTTAACTGCGAAGCTCTTATGTTGAAGACCTCAATATCTTCAATACTAGATATGATATCTCAATAATATATATATATATATATATATATATATATATATATATATATATATATATATATATATATACATATATATGATTATATATATATATGATTTTATATATATATATATATATATATATATATATATATATATATATAATCATATATATATATATATATATATATATATATATATATATATATATAATCATATATATATATATAATCATATATATATATATATATATATATATATATATATATATATATATATATATATATATATATATATATATATATATATTCTAATGTGCGCGACCCATCATAAATGATGGTTAAATTATTAGAAAGTCATTCACGCACACACATATGAACTCTTTTCACTCGTTGGGGTACACCAGAGTATGATTATTCGTCTCAACACAACCCGATGACGAGGAGGAACTGAATACTCATACAGCAGGCAATGTCGCTTAGCGTGATTGGAACAAAAATTTATTTATATATATATATATATATATATATATATATATATATATATATATATATATATATATATATATATATATATATATATATATATATTTATATAGTTGCACTTGTAATATGAAGGGGAATCCAGTAAGAAGACTGAAAATAATTTGTTTATTGCAAAGATGCTATAACATAATTCTGTACAAAATAGAGCACAAACCTAGATTTCAGTAATATCCTGTCTCAGTCGTTTAATTCCGACTTGATTACTTGTTGGGAGCATATATCTGGCTAGTCATACAATTAGTATAGTGACCCAAATATTATGCTTTATTGACAATTTCTCCTACATACAAGAGAGTTTCCAATTTCTTTGAATACATACTATGTTGGTGATACATACATGAATACATACATACAACAGTAACAGATACAGCCATTTTTAGTCCATCGCAGTACAAAGGCTTGAGACATGTTTTTATCCA
>NC_090749.1:38727016-38732016 GCF_036898095.1 Palaemon carinicauda | reverse complement strand
GTGTCAAGACACACCTCCTAACAAGTGGAAAATTTTCCTTGAGGTAAAAATTCTCTTTTATGAAGATATACCTCCTAACGAGCGGAGATTTTTCCTGGTGGTAAAAATCCGCGCGTGTGAAGACATACCTCCTAATAAAAGGAAATTTTCCCTTGCAGTAAAAATCCGCTCGTGTGAAGACATACCTCCAAACAAGCGGAAATTTTCCCTTGCAGTGAAAATCCGCTCGTGTGAAGACATACTTCCTAACAAGCGGAAATTCTCCATTGCGGTAAAAATCCGCTCGTGTGAAGACATACCTCCTAGCATGCGGAAATTTCCCTTGCGGTAGAAATCCTCTCCTGCGAAGTAAGCCCAAAGCTTGTCCCATTTCTCACAGGAAGCTTCTTCAAAAAAAAAAGGTTTGGCTTATCTAAGTAAACCAACCAACCACCGGATTGGAATAAAACGAAAATATCATTGGAACATCTCCAAAGTACTTTATTTATATATATTTTTCTGACGTGGGACCATTTTATCTCATTCCTTTTTCCTCCGTCCTGGTATATCCTGTGCGTACATCAACGTTGCTGATAACGACGGTGTAGGCCAATGGGGTCAGGAGATAAAAGTCGGGTGGGACCCTAAAGATTAGGTCGTGGACGCAAGATATACGATGATACCCATGCGTGAAAATTACTGAATGGGTAGGAGGGAAAAATGTCTGCTGACGATCTCCATCCCGTTGCTCTTGGGGAGAATATGGTGCCCTGGGGAAATTTGTAAATGTATTAATAATCAGCTTCTATGGGAATGAGATGGTATGGTCAAAATAGTTTTTTATGTTTTATATATATTTTTTACACCGGGGCTAAGTGACCGTGTGGTGTTTCGCAGAGATCTTCATGATTAGCAAGTATTTCTTTTGTCTGCTAATTTGCATATATGTTTACGTACACATACATACAGAGCCTATACAAAAACAACAACAAAAATGCAACCGTTTTTTAGTCCACTTCAGGAAAACCACTCAAACATGTCCTTATTCATGTCTGGGGTTTGGTCAGTTTTCATCACCATGCTGGCCACTGCAGATTAGTGATGGTGGGAGATTTCAGTCTGATCGCTCACGGCAGACCAACCTAGTATGGTTGTCCCCTATTAGTGCAGCTTTGCTGATCATGACGATACGTAAACCATTCCACCAGGTTAAGGTATCCCCACTCAGAAAGGGATTATCTTGTATATAATGTAAATACAGTATATATATATATAGTATATATATATATATATATATATATATAGTATATATATATATATATATATATATATATACATATATATATATATATATATAATATATATATATATATATATATATATATATACTATATAAATATATATATTTGGGTAGAGGTGGCTTGAACTATGTCATTCTGATAGAAGTTCCTCTGGGCAGCTTTTCTACACGGGATATTTCTACAAGTGATATACCAGAGAATTTTACCTGTAGAGGTATCATAGGTATACTACCCACGGAGCGAATATCCTGAATAATATCGTGTATATAACAGAGCGCTGTTTGAATACAACCACGGCTATCCTTCCCCGATTAAAGTAACCTTTTCTAGAAGGATTTGGGATAGGATTGATAATGTGGGAGAGCCGTTACAACTCCGATACCAGTGTATTAATAAAATCATACGCTGGTCTCCATTCCATTTAGCAGCGCCATTTTGATTAAATGCTTGGGGAGTTTCTTTGTTGGAAAAAGTGTGAGGTGTATCTATCCATGCCTTGTCTTTCGGAGTCATCCTATTTTATTATGTAATGAAAGCGTTTCCCTTTTGATCGTAGTTACACATCTAAATGCTGAGTAAGCCTTTGCTAATCGAACTATGAACTGTGCATATATATTTCATGAAAGGGCAGATGCGTACAGGCAAAGGCTATTCTACGGGAGAGTTTCATGTAGGTTCTGGATTTAAAAATGGAAATATGTCTATGATGGTAGTAAGCATATACGAGTATACACACACACACACACACACATACACACACACACACATATAAATATATATATATATATATATATATATATATACAGTATATATATATATATATATATATAATATATATATATATGTATATATATATATATATATATATATATATGTACATATATAGATATATATATATATATATATATATATATAGATATATATGTACATATATATATATATATATATATATATATATATATATATATATATATATATATATATATATATATATATAATTTTTGAGTGGGGATACCTTAACGTGGTAAATATGTTTGCACATTGCCTTGATCAGCATAGCCACCTAAACTAGGTTGGTTTGCATTGAGTAATCAATAAAGTATTCCACCATCACCAGTCCTTACTGGCCAACTTGATGAAAAACAGGCCAAATTCCAGACGCGAATACGGACTTGTCCTGAGCCTTTTTTCCTACAGTGGACTAGCATCGATTGTATATAAATGTGTGTATATATATATATATATATATATATATATATATATATATATATATATATATTAAATATTTATATTTATTTATTTGTTTATATATGCAGTGATTAATTCGATATCGCTGCCAGCGCTTGTGAACTAATCAAGCAATAATCAAATTTCCAGTCTTTATTGACAATCCGATAATCATATTCATCCTGACATTTATTCTCAATTTCGTGGTTTGCAATGAAATACCCGGAAATTCCATTATTATCCGGAAAGAATCTTTAAAAAATACCAACGAAAAGAATTTTGTTTAATGCTGGATTTAGGAATAGTGCTGAAGATCCAACGATGCACAGCAAATCGTCCGTTGCATGCAACGTGTTAGGGGGGGGGGGCATATATACTGTAACAGTAAATACCGTGTTCAATGAAGTGTGAAATGTCGAAAGGTTCTGGGGGAAATAGAGTTGTCAGGACGCGAGATACAAGATCAAAACCAGTACAATATGCAAAGAGACATTTCCTTGTCGAAGAAACAGGTTTAGAACGAGGCTAGTACAGGAACGAAATTTGTCTTATTCGGGGATATGTTCAAAATACACTTATGAAAAAAAAAAAGTAATTCAATACAATTTTTTACAGTAATTCAATACAATTTTTTTTCTATAGAAGTGTTTTGAGAGGAGACAAGATGAATTGGTATGTAAAAATGGTCTTTAAATGGAGATGGGATGACATAAGGAGTGGAAGGCCAAAGTTCTGGTGGAAAGATAAATTATTAATTGGCATGAAGGAAAAAGGTTCTAAGAGAACATGATGTAAGAGACAGAGGAAGATGAAGAAGGCTGACTACAACACGCGACCACATATATAAATGGGAAAAGCTGAAGGTAAAGAAGGAGAAACAACAATTATTTGAGGCCTGATATCAATTAAAGGATAAATACACGTTCGAAACTAGTATTTTAAGAAAGCATTTATCGTAGGATAAATACACGTTTGAGATAATTATTTTGAGATAGTATTTATCGTAGGATAAATACGTTCGAAACTGGTATTTCAGGATAATATTTATCGTAAGATAAATACATGTTTGAGACAATTATTTGAAGATGGTATTTATCGTAGGATAAATACACGTTTGAGATAATTATTTTAAGATAATATTTATCGTAGGATAAATACATGTTTGAGACAATTATTTTAAAAGAGCATTTATCATGAGATAAATATACGTTTAAGATAGTTATTTGAGATAGTATTTATTGTAGGATAAATACACGTTCGAAACTGGTATTTTAAGATAGTATTTATCGTAGAATAAATAAATGTTTGAGACACTTATTTTAAGATAGTATTTATTGCAGGATAAATACACTTTCGAAACTAGTAATTTAAGATAGTATTTATTGTGGGCTAAATGCATGTTTGAGACAATAATTTTAAGATAGTATTTATCGAAAGATAAATACACGTTCGAGACAACTATTTCAAGATAGTATTTATCGTTGGATAGATACTCGTTTGAAAAAAATATTTTAAGAAAGTATTTATCATAGGATAGATACACGTTCGAAACAAGTATTTCAAGATAATAGATGTTTAACATATCAGAAATATCAGAAATACATGCTGGAAACAAGTATTTTAAGATAATTCATCTTTATCATATGGTAAACTGAAGATATATGATCTGATAAGAAATTGATTATTATTATTATTATTATTATTATTATTATTATTATTATTATTATTATTATTATATTATTATTACTTGCTAAGATACAACCCTAGCTGGAAAAGCAGGATGCTATAAGACCAAGGGTTCCAATAGGGAAATAGCCCAGTAAGGAAAGGTAACATAGAAATAAACTACACGAGCAGTAATGAACAATTAATGCAATACATTTTAGGAATCGTAACACTGAAGTAGATCTTTCATATATAAACTGCAAAGAGAGACTTACGTCAGCCTGTTCTACATAAAAATGATTACTGCAATTAATATTATTTAGAAGTAAATATATAAAAAATACAGGTTATTATTGAAGAAATAACAAAATGCGATTGTATCCTATTTGAAATTAATAACATATCAATATTTCTGTATCTCAAAGCAGAAATTCTTTTTGTTTGTTTGTCTATAAACGCATTATATAAACTAAGCGGCAATAATGTTAGAAATTCTGAGGCGAACTCCTAATGAACACCACTACTATAATAACAAATGCAGCCCTTTCTAGTCCACTGCAGGACAAAGGCCTCAGACATGTCTTTATTCATGTCTGGGGTTTGGCCAGTTTTCATCACCTCGATGGCCACTGCGGACTGGTGATGGTGGGGAAGTTTTCTCTGATCGCTAACATCAAACCAACCTAGTATGGGTGACTAGTATAGCTATGCTGAAGATGGCGATACATAAACGCTTTCACTTACTGACATTATTATTATTATTATTATTATTATTATTATTTGCTAAACTACAATCATAGTTGGAAAAGCAGGATGGCATAAACCCTG
>NC_090749.1:38722904-38726516 GCF_036898095.1 Palaemon carinicauda | reverse complement strand
CTTGGTTGTAGTGGATATTACAGGCGTTTTATACGCAACTATTCAATAATAGCCGCTCCTTTAACTGATCTTATGAAGAAGGGCGTAGATTTCATATGGTCTGAGCATCATCAACAGGCGTTTAATACCTTGAAAGATGAACTGTGTAGTTCTCCTATCTTAAAATTTCCTGACTTAGGTAAGGAATTCTTCATTGCAACCGACGCCTCAGACTTAGGAGTAGGAGGGGTATTGCTTCAGCAATATGATAAACAATTTTTCCCGATAGCTTTTTATTCTCGAAAATTGAGAACTTCCGAAAGTAAGTATGCAGTAATAGACAAGGAGGGGCTAGCTATTGTTAATTCACTAGTGCATTTTAAGTTCATAATTTACGGTTATCCCGTTAAGGTTCTTACTGACAATAAACCACTAACCGAGTTCTTTAAAGGCTTCAACCACAGCCCTAAACGAACTCGGTGGCATTTGATCATTCAAGATTTTGGCGCAAGAATCGGGTATTTACCTGGGAAAGCAAATATCATTGCGGATGCATTATCACGCAACCCCGTGTCATCTTGTACGGAGCCTTTAGCTGAATTAATAGATATATCAACATCCATGCCTATTGTTAAAACAATATCTGAACAAGAAGATTTAGGCTGAAGCGCTGAATTATTATAGACTAAGCAAAGAAAAGATCAGTAAATAGAAACAATTATAAATGCTTTGAAAGGCAATCATAAGGAAAAGGGATATATAAAGTATAAGCAGCAGAATTATATAATCAAAGATAATATTCTGTGTAGGACTGTGACAAGGAAAACCCGCAATACACCACATGTAACTAACGACCAGGTAGTAGTACCAATCTCACTTATTTCCACTGTCCTGAATTGGTTGCATGCAAATCCATTACATGGACACCCGGGGTTCTCATTAATGTCACAGAAAGCCAAATCATTGTTTTATTGGCATATGATGCTTACAGATATAAAAAGACACATAGCTAATAATCACACATGTCGGGAAAACAAAGGGCATACGAAAACACCTGTCAGCCTAGGGGCTTATCCCGTGCCCAATCAACCCTTTGAAAGAATACATTTAGATTTGTTAACAGGATTTTACGAGTCAGACAGAGGAAATAAGCACCTCTTAGTAATTATAGATGCTTTAACTCGATATACAGAACTAATAGCGCTTAAAACTAAAACTGCGATTGAATGCGCTAGGAAGTTTTACGAGTGTTACATTTGTAAACATGGAATTCCACATATGATAATCTCAGACTCGGGTGGTGAATTTAATAATCACTTTCTTACCTCATTGTGTGAATTCCTTAGCATAAAGAAATTAAATACCGTGATATATCACCCAGAGTCGAATGGGCTAGTGGAAAGAGCAAATAGAAAAGTTTTAAATATATTAAGAGTAACACTAGGGGGATCAGACCCCAACTGGGATATTGCAATACCTGTGGCACTGAGTACTCTGAACCATTCATATCATATATCAATTAAAATGTCACCGCATGAAGCATTGTATGGTACCCCAGTTAGAACGCCTTTCCATGTATTAACGCCTACAACTAATCTATCAAATCCTTTAAAAGAATGTATAAATGCAAGCAAAAGTCGATATGATATCCTTCGAAAGAATTTAGAAGAATCACAAATCATAAAGAAAAGGAATCATGATAAAATAGCGAAGCCAACTAAAACATATACCGTGGGTGATAATGTATATATACAGATAAATGTGCGTAAAGGACTCAATTATAAACTAACACCTAAGTTTGAAGACCCATTTAACATTTTGGAAACATTAACGGCCAATAGGATAAGAGTTCAAAACGTATCCCAACCCACGGATGAGAGAATAGTACCATTGGCTCACATAAGAAATTAAAAAAAAAAAAAAAAAAAAAAGAGAGGGAAAGAAGTGAGGGAAAAATTTTTATTTGTGTGATTAAAAGTTTTCTTCTTAATACAGGATGAATTTTTTGTTGTTGGGAGTGATATTGTTCGCTCAGACATTTTTCTCGTGTGGGATGAGCTCTACAACTAAAAGTATAGATTTCAAATATGGCACTATAGTTGAAAGACAAGAAGACGTTTTTATTACATCGAGCAACGTAGTTGTAGAAGTGAATATGCAAGCAATTTTTCTTCCAGAGAATGATGTCACTAGCTTAAAAACCGCCATTTCAAGGTTTTCTGTCTCATTAGATGAGTTGCATAGAAGACATTTTCATTTGACTACAGAGAGTTCGCTTGGATCGACACTAAAAGTTGCAGAGATGCTATCTGATGACTTGCAAAATAAGACTTACAAGACAGAATCTTTGGCTTGTGACCTTTTGATGTGGACTGTAGGACACGAACATAAAGAAAGATGAAATCCGTTTATTTTTGCTACATTAAACATCTTTGGGTCTATTGCAAGTTTAGGTTTAGGAATTTCCAATTGTCTTAAGATTAGTAATCAAAATAAGAAAATTGAGTTCTTGACTCATGAAGATGGATTGATTATGTCAGAACTAAGGAATCAGTTAGCTTCAATCAATCAAATTATGGATTTAGTAAATGAACATTCAAGTAATATCAGTCAGATTATGGAAGTACAGGATTTGTTGGCAACGTTAACGTATTATGATTCAAAGCTAGATCATATACATAACAGAATTGCACATTTCATTGAGAAATCTAAGGATTATGTAGAAGCTATCACGTTAGCAACTAAAGGTGTACTGTCGCCCTATTTGTTGCCTATAAATTACTTAAAGTTAGTTCTGGAGAACAAAAGGGGTAAACTAGGCTATGTTCCTTTGTTAGGCGAACGTAGGATAGAATTTCATTACAGCCTAATTACAGTAAGCGTTGAAAATAACAAGATTAGGATTACAATTCCCTTTGATTCTTCTGATGCTTGGCAATCTTACAGGATATCACCATTTCCGACTTTCATGACGAATCACTCAAATCCAGTAATATCCAGTTTGACAGGACACGTATTGATTTCCCCAGACAAGGAAACATATACGGTCATTAAAGATTTGAATCAATTAACTCACTGTTCAGACGTAATGGATAGAAAAATATGTACAGCTGACTCATTTGAATTCCATAAAAACTTAATGGATTCATGCAAGTTAGGTATAGTGCTAGACGGTGCCCTCTCCCATGGAAGTGGAAATTGTTTGGATAACCTTTATCCCTTTGACAATAATGAGTTCAATTGCAGACTGAACAATGGATTGTGGATACGATACGACAAGGACGGCTTCAATGTATCATGCCCGGACGGATCCACGTCCTTTGCAAACATCTTTGTTGCAGCAGATGGGTGTATCGGGACTTACCCTAATTCCATGGTGACCGGGGTAAGGACTATCATCAGAGAACGAGCCTACTTCGCAAACTTCACGTGGACGTCTACAATGCCAGCACTACCTCTCACATACAACAAACAGGTAGCTAAGCGGTTGATGAAATTGACCGAGATGGACCACCTGTCACCGACTTATAAGGAATTTCTTCAAACCAAACTACTAGCAGGATTAAGTGTGATGATGATGATATTTATCGCCGTGAACATCCTTGTTTGGCGTAGGTTACGGAACAGTTGGTA
>NC_090749.1:38705404-38712904 GCF_036898095.1 Palaemon carinicauda | reverse complement strand
CAATGAGATACTAAACACTTCTTCACCCAAGCGGTTAATTACTATATTGTAATTGTTCAGTGTACTTTTCTCTTGGTAAGGGTAGAAGAGAGACTTTACCTATGGTAAGCAGCTCTTCTAGGAGAAGGACACTCGAAAATTAAACCATTGTTCTCTATTCTTTGGTAGTGCCATAGCCTCTGTACCATGGTCTTCCACAGTCTTGGGTTAGAGTTCTCTTGCTTGTTGGTACACTCGGGCACACTATTCTATCTTATTATTTTTTTTCTTCCTCTTGTTTTTTGAAATGGTGTGTTGGGCAGGCTTAATAGAAGGGCCATGGATGCCTGGTGGGTTATCAAGAGGTTGTCTTTTCCTTTTCTGATTCTTTTTTTTTCTCAAAACCATCCTTACTGTCTTCCCTTCAGTTGAAGTGGCTATCCTGAAGGGCATTGTACCAACCGTGTGTCACACGATCGTACATAGTAACATTTCTTTTTGTGTATATATTATGCTTGTATCTTCGCTCTCCCCTCGCACTAAAAAGAACCTGAAATAACATGTATGTTTTTCTCAACGTTAACTGTTAACCAGTGTGGTATCAGTTGAACAGGAAATTTCCTGTTGCATTGAGTTTTGTATATAAAGGCGAGTGTCTGTAATAAAGTTACTCAGTTGCTTTCATCCTGTCTTTGAGACACAACCTTCTCTCGGCTCGTCACATTGGTGACCCCAGAAGTCGACTCACTCCTCCCGCCTTCCACCCCCACCCCCTCGCCCCTCCGTCGTTGGTACTATGGCGGACTCTACGGAAGTTGGCGCTGCGGCTGCCCCATTGAAATTTTCAACATTCACCAGCGGAGAGGCGTTTGCTTGGTTTCAGCGCTCAGAAGTCCAGTTTCGCATCAAGTGCGTGACTCGCTCAACCACCAAAGCAGATTATGTTCTCGCGGCGATACCCGAGGACACCTTCCCGGAAATATCCGACTGGCTTTGTGAACAAGGAGACACCCCAATAGCGTACAACGCCCTCAAAATATACCTTGTTCAGCAGTACTAACTGTCACTAGCCGCCTGTATAGCAAAGCTTTTTCAGCTTTCTCAACAGCTATTGAGAGACCGAAGGGCTTCGCTCGCCCTCAGGGAAATGACCAGCAACAACTCCTGCAACCTGCCACAAACGGCTCTCCTTGTGAGGTGAACCTACTTTGTGCCCTTTGGATACGCTGTTTACCCGAACCTGTACGCGCTGCCATACCTGATGTCGATAGTTTGCCTATAAAGGACTCGATGACCAAAGCCGACGCCCTTATGGACAGCCACTTCAAGACCTCCATCAACGCCTCCATTCCTGACGAAGAGGACGCCTATTCAACGTCAACCGAAGCTGATGTGAATGGCATACACGCCTACCCCGGGATGTCCCGAAGCGGCGACAAAGCCACCCACCACCCACCACTCGCTCTCGCCCCAAACCAACGACTTCTACAGCCACATACTGCCTCTTATCCGCCGCAGTTTTCCTACAACCACACCGGATTCGGGGAACCGTGAAGAAATGTGCCATGGATTTTCAGTGGCCAAAAAGCGTGTAAGAAGGCCATCGCTCGTGGCGGTGGCCTCCTGTGTTTCTAATCTTTTCTTTTTACATGATGCAGGTACGGGTGTGCGATTTTTGGTAGACACGGATGCTTGTCGTTCTCTTTTGCCAAGGAACTCTTCAGGACACGACGTAGTCTGTCTATGTCTGCCAACGTCAGCTTAGTAGCTGCCAACGGATCTGCGATACCCACCTAAGGTTACGAGAACCTCCCATTATCATTTGGAAACGGTAAATTTAATTGGAAGTTTCTCGTTGCTGACGTCACATTGCCAATCCTCGGGGCAGATTTAATCTCTCATTTCCACCTTCTGGTCAATGTCGCTCACCGACGAATGGTCAACGCAGACTTGTACTTGTCGGCACCTCTTCAACCCTCCCCCTCCAAACTCGCTCTCCCCATCACCGCAACCCAGGATGCCTGCGCCCACCTCCTCACGTCATACCCAGAAATTTTCCATCCAGAACTTCGCCAGACGCCCACGGCTCCTGCCAAGCACAGTATTTATCACCATATCAAGACCACGGGACCTCCAGTGTTCGCAAAATTCAGACATCTGGCACCGGAACGATTGGAAGCCGCCAAACAGATGTTCGACGAAATGGAGAAAATAGGCCTTTGCCAAAAGGCCTCTAGCCCATGGTCGTCACTCTTACATATCATTCTGAAGAAAGATGGTTCCCTCCGTCCGTGCGGGGATTACAGGATTACAGGCGCCTGAACAGGCAAACAGAACTGGATCACTCCCTCTTCCAAAACATCGCCGACGAAACCTCCTACCTGCAAAAAGCGAAGGTTTTTCTCTACACTCGACCTCCTGAAGGGGTATTATCAGGTGTCTATGAACCTAGAAAACATACACAAACACACACACACACATATATACATATATATATATATATATATATACATACATACATACATACAATATATATATATATATATATATACATATATATATATATATATATATACACACATATATATACAGTATATATGTATATATATATATATATATGTGTGTGTGTGTGTGTGTGTGTATATATAATGTTTGTGTATGTGTGTATGTACGTTTGCGTAAGTCTCTGAATATTTAACAGGTATCCTTAACAAGAATTCTTATCCTATTCAAACCATTATCATATAAAATTGGTCCAAGAACGACTTCATCTGTGTCTTCAATCAAACTTTTGAAACGAAACTCAATCTCGCTAATACCACCATGAAGGAAAAATATCCATCACACTTGGAACCATCTTGAAGCAATCTTTGATCCCAACTTGCAATGTATCTTAATCCAGAAAAGTGATTACCCAAAAGGGAATCATTCTCAGCCAACTCCATCAAATTTCGATCAAATAAGGTAACTGCCCCCTGCCTGGGCCATATCGGACCGGAACAATTTCATTTTTGGGTAAAGTCGGCTTGGGTCAATTCTGCTGGTGTTTTCAATATTTATGGACGAAATGTCTTTGTCTCTGTCTTTCTCTTCTCTTTTCTTCTTTCTTTCTTTTTTTTTCTTTTTCCAGGGAACTTTCTCTTCCGGAGATCTTCTGTCTCTAGAACTGTAGTTTGAGAAGTGATTATTTTTGTGTTTTGGAGAGAGAGAGAGAGAGAGAGAGAGAGAGAGATGTGTTTGCTAATAACCGGAAGATATATATATATATATATATATATATATATATATTTAGATACAAATACACACACACACAACAAAACAGCGACAGCAACAGATGCAGCTGTGCTCAGACATGTCATTATTCATGTCTGTAGTTTGATCAGTTTTCATCACAGCGCTGGCCACTGCGGATTGGTGATGGTGGGCGATTTCAGTCTGATCGCTCACAGCAAACAAACCTAGTATGGTGGCCCTGACTATTACAGGGCGATCCACAAACCCTTTCAACGTGTTAAGGTAGTCACACTAATATATATATATATATATATATATATACATATATATATATGAATATAAAATAACGAGAAAAGCTTCTTCAAGCTATTATGTGTGACTTGACAAGAAGCGAAAAAAGTGTGAAATGCGAAGACCTTGACGAAATGATAAAAAAGTTTAAAGAATATGAAATGTTTGATTAGACTCCATTGAGATGGTTCTGTATTGTGAAAGTAATTGAGGACGGACTGAACCTCTGGAAAAAGATTCTATTATTCAGAAGTCTTGCGGAGGAAGCGAGTGAGAAAGTTTTAGAAGCCGTTAGGCGTAAGATCAAACTCAGAATACCTAGAACTAAAAAGGTTTGATCCCGAGGGAAATTTTAATGTTGACTAAACATAATTATTGTTGTGTTGGGGATCATCTATCAATATATTACAAATATAGGTCTGTATTTCTAGTGGATTGTGGTTTTCTAAGCCTCTATTAACACAGATGTTGATGTTTTTCACAGATTTACCACAACTATAAAAAATTCACATATCAGGTGCAAAATATGCAAAATTCATTTTTTTTTTAATACTATTCTTTAACCTTCTCCTTCAGATGAAAGTACTTTCAAAATGCTAACATTACTCCTTATACCTAATCTAGTGGTCCCCTTAACGCACAACTTACAATAAAAGCTTTTGACATAAAACTACCATCAGAGGGTTGTGGTGGCCGATCTTGTAATGTCCTCAGCTGGTCACAACCTGTATGTCAAATCCTTGAATGTTTACCTCCAATAAAAGAATCACTTGACGAGGAATTACCCAAGAATTCATAAGTGTTTAATTGAAAATGGCCGGAATGTTGTCCACACGACTCTCACCTGACCTTGTAATCGAAAATAAATTAATGCATATCCTTAGAACTACAGGTGGTCTTGCCCAAGAACGAGGGATGAGTAAGACGCCATGCCTAATGTGAGTGAAGTCTAGTTATGTTACATTTGAGGTCAAGAGAGCAATGCAGCAGCTGACGAAAATAAATTATGAGTCCAGTGAAAAGCCTGAAGACCTACCTTGTACGTGTGAAAAAGGATTTATCTGGCAATAAGATTCTGAGCTACTAGAACAGAGAAGCCCTTTCGAAGGAAGTTTAAGGCTTTGTTAACATAACTGTACTACAGCAAATGAATTTGCAAATGTGGACAGTGCAATGAAAGTTGGAAGTAGAAAAGGTGTTCAAATTTTCTTTCATGGGTGAATCTCAAACAGTTGTTGAGGACTCCAAATTCTCTAAACTGAAAGACGACAAAACTATAAAAAAAAGACCCTCAATTACTCTTTCAGAGGTTGGTGATTGCCAAATGCACTCTGAACTGTACATAGCATATGAGAAAGGAAAGACCGAAGTATCGTGCATGCATCTGAGTACTTTGATAACGTTAAAGCTGAAGTTGGCGTGCAGGAGTGTTTAGACTACTGCTGAGGATACATTTTCGAAGGCGAATGAAGCAGATAATTCTTGGATAAATTTTCATCAATGCAGATTCATCTATGAAGTAATTTCTCACAAGCAAATATTCTGTTCTTTATATACTAGGACCAACGCTGTTTAAGGGACCTGTCTGTACATACATACATGCATACGTGTATATATATATATATAAATATATACATATATATATATATATATATACACACACATATATATATATATATATAAAAAATTATATATACATATATATATACACACACACACACACACACACATATATATATATATATATATAAATGTACATATATATATATATACATTTATATATATATATATATATATATATAAATGTACATATATATATATATATATATATACTGTATATATACAGTATATCATGTGTGTATGCATTTCTGTTTATTAACATATAAATCAACATAAACAACAAATGCAGCCGTTTCTAATCCCCTGCAGGACAAAGGCATCAAAATGTTTTAAATTTGACCAATTATCACCACACCGGCCTCGCTGGCCAGTGCAGATGGGTGTTAGTGAGAAATTTTCATCTGATCGTTTTACACATCTGAGAATAAAGAGTTACGCAACCAAGGCAAAAGACCCCTTTGGCCAGCCCCTCCCACAAACGGCATTACGAAGTCAAATTTTCTGTTCTCCCGATCGAAAACACTAATGCCTAACCACTAGCTTTTGAACTTTAGATTGGGTTTTTTCCCCCTCGCCTAATCCCCAATCCCTTGCACCGTAAAAGATTGGTTTCCGTTACTCGTAAAACCTTCCTGATGTGCCTCGTCCGAGCCCCGGTTATCGGAAAATAATTTTCGTATGATTCTTTTTCATTTTAGGTTTTTCTCGGAGATCCCCAAAATGTTTGTAAAAAGGGTATTCGGTTGTATTTTAAAGGCTGTTTGCACTTGAACGGAGATTAATTGGCGATTAAGCTTCTCTGTTTGTTTGGCTGTAGGTGTCACTTCCTGGTTTGTTTGGATTTTTGTTGGTGATATGTTTATTTGAAATAGATATTTCTTTGTGCTTATTGGGGAAACATGTGCATCAATGTTTGTCATAAGTGTTTCTCGTTATGGTATTGTTTTTATGAGGTTAGTGAGTTAAAAAGTTTTTCTTGCTAATTTTATTCAAGGTTTGAAAGACTCTTAATGGCAATGGCAAGGGACAGTGACAATGGCCTAGCTAGCATGACAATGCCTAGAGACTAATCAGCACTCAAGCTCCCTCTCCACCCAAGCTAGGACCAGGGAGGGCCTGAAAATGGTTGCTGATGACTCAGAAGATAGAGCTATATGCTCCCCATTAGTTCACAAGGATGGTAAGGTTGCAGACATTACACGAAGTTATAGAGTTTTAGTGGGATTCGAACCCCAGTCCGGCAGATTACCAGTCAGGGACGTTTCAATTGGTTACCACAGTCCTAAATTGGAAGAGAGCAAGAATCTACTATCCATATATAGAAGAACGAAACTAACAATTACAACTATGATTTTTTTTTAAGTATATATTACGATAAGTAATAACTTACAACAGAGAAGTAGCATAAAGGAAATCATGAAATGAGGCATAAATCCCTATGCTCAACAGAAAATAATTTGCAGAAAGTTTAAACTTTGTTCCAATGGTGAAGTATGTCATAAGAATTACTCCACAAATTGGTCACAACAGGAATGAAACTTCTGGAATATTGCCAAGGATTTGGCATTATGAAAGATAATAATTGGCAGTTGATAGTATAGTCTGAGATCTCAAGAAAATTCTTATGAAAATAAGCTAGTTCAGCCTCAAGGAATTGCAGTTTGCCTCCTCCCCTCTGTCACCTTCTTCCTTTACAAAAAAAAAAAAAAAAAAAAAAAAAAAGGGCTGGGGTGCCTCTAAAGTAAGAAAAGTAGGCATCCTATCACACATCCTATCCCAAACCATCTACAAATAAAAGTTGCTGACTATCCCATAACCTAAATCCCCCTACAAATCTAAAAAGAAAAAGATATGCACCAACACCTACAGGCTGCAAGTGTGCAAGACTCTGTGTCTGACCGTAATGGCCAGACAATCTGAAACAACAACAACAACAATTACAACAAAGAATTGTAGATTTAAATACGAGGCTTTAAAAGACACACACACACACACACACACACACACACACACACACCTTGCGTAAATATCATCTGTGCCTCATCGCATTGATTATGCTGATAGCCTCTGCAACGACCCATCCCATACGTTTCTGTCAACAGCTGTGTGGGGTATCTTCTTGGTAATGTCTTAGTCAAACACTCGACAGGAAGTTGCTGTTGATCCTCTTGCTGTGGAGAGAGTCACAGTTATTCATGATTGTAGGCAATTGTGGTTTTCTTATACTGTTGGTTTTTGTATTCATGGTATTGGGACAAAGGTTGTTTTTAAGATTAACTTTTTTAGGTTTTGTCATTGGTTTATATAGAAAATTTATAATGACTTTAAATGTTTTTTTGTAAAATCTAGTCGTTTTATTTCTAAATTTGTCTGCGT
>NC_090749.1:38687904-38697904 GCF_036898095.1 Palaemon carinicauda | reverse complement strand
ATATGTATTGGTGTTGGACAATTATCAGCCAAGTCTCAGTCAAGTAACAAACATTCCGAAATGGAATAAAGTAAAGCATACAATTTCTTTTTCAAGTGTTAGCCAGTAAGGTAAACTTCACATTAGCGGTTTCATACTGTGGGTTTTTTTCCGCACGGATTATGTATCAATGAAAATCACGGAGGTCCTTTGAACTAGCTGCATGCAATGCTGACCCGCGCAGTTCCAATGTAACGGCTTATATAAATCACGAGATAGCTCGGGAAGAAATCCTCTCTTGTGAAGACATACTTCCTAACAAGCGGAAATTCTCTCTTGCATTAAAAATCCTCTCTTGTGAAGACATACCTCCTAACAAGCAGAGATTTTCCTTTGCAGTAAAAATCCTCTCTTGTGAAGACATACCTTCTAACAAGCGGAAATTTTCCCTTGTATTAAAAATCCTCTCTTGTGAAGACATACCTCCTAACAAGTGGAAATTTTCCCTTGCAGTAAAAATCTGCTCGTGTGAAGACATACCTCCTAAAAAGCAGAAATCTACCCTACCGATGAAAATCCTCTCGTATGAAGACATACCTCCTAACGAGCAGAAATTTTCCCTGGTGGTAAAAATCCGCTCATCTGAAGACATACTTCCTAACAAGTGGAAATTCTCTCTTGCAGTAAAATTCCGCTTGTGTCAAGACATACCTCCTAACAAGTGGAAAATTTTTCTTGAGGTAAAAATCCTCTCGTATGAAGACATACCTCCTAACGAGCGGAAATTTTTCCTGGTGGTAAAAATCCGCGCGTGTGAAGACATACCTCCTAACAAGAGGAAATTTTCCCTTGCAGTAAAAATCCGCTCGTGTGAAGACATACCTCCTAACAAGCGGAAATTTTCCATTGCGGTAAAAATCCGCTCGTGTGAAGACATACCTCTTAACATGCGGAAATTTTCCCTTGCGGTAGAAATCCTCTCTTGTGAAGTAAGCCCAAGGCTTGTCCCATTTCTCACAGGATGCTTCTTCAAAAAAAGGTTTGGCTTATCTAAGTAAACCAACCAACCACCGGATTGGAATAAAACGAAAATATCATTGGAGCATCTCCAAAGTACTTTATTTATATATATTTTTCTGACTTGGGACCATTTGATCTCATTCCTTTTTCCTCCGTCCTGGTATTTCCTGTGCGTACATCAACGTTGCTGATAACGGCGCTGTAGGCCAATGGGGTCAGGAAATAAACGTCAGGCGGGCCCCTAAGGATTAGGTCGTGGACGCAAGATATACGGCGATACCCATGGCGTGAAAATTACTGGATAGGCAGGAGGGAAAAAATGTCTGCTGACGATCTCTATCCCGTTGCTCTTGGGGAGAATATGGTGGCCTGGGGAAATTTGTAAATGTATTTATTAATCAGCTTCTATGGGGATGAGATGGTATGGTCAAAATAGTTTTTATGTTTTATATATATATATATTTTACACCGGGGCTAAGTGACCGTGTGGTGTTTTGCAGAGATCTTGATGATTAGCAAGTATTTCTTTTGTCTGCTAATTTGCATATATGCTTACGTGCACATACATACAGAGCCTATACCAAAACAACAACAAAAATGCAACCGTTTTTTAGTCCACTTCAGGGAAAACCACTCAAACATATCCTTATTCATGTCTGGGGTTTGGTCAGTTTTCATCACCATGCTGGCCACTGCAGATTAGTGATGGTGGGAGATTTCAGTCTGATCGCTCACAGCAGACCAACCTAGTATGGTTGTCCCCTATTAGTGCAGCTTTGCTGATCATGACGATACGTAAACCCTTCCACCACGTTAAGGCATCCCCACTCAGAGAGGGATTATTTTTGTATATAATGTAAATACAGTATATATATATATATATATATATATATATATATATTTGGGTAGGGGTGGCTTGAACTATGTGTACCCGATGGTAGTTCCTCTTGGCAGCTTTCTACATGGGATATTTCTACAAGTGATATACCAGAGAATTTTACCTGTAGAGGTATCATAGGTATACTATCCACGGAGCGAATACCCTGAATAATATCGTGTATATAACAGGACCCTGTTTGAATATAACCACGGCTATCCTTCCCCGATTAAAGTTAACCTTGTCTAGAAGGATATATGCTAGGATTGATAATGTGGGAGAGCCGTTACAACACCGATACCAGTGTATTAATAAAATCATACGCTGGTCTCCATTCCATTTAGCAGAGCTATTTTGATTAAATGCTTGGGGAGTTTCTGCTTTGTTGGAAAAAGTGTGAGGTGTATCCACCCTTGCCTAGTCTTACGGAGTCATCCTATTTTATTATGTAATGAAAGCGTTTCCCTTTTGATCGTAGTTACACATCTAAATGCTGACTAAGCCTTCGCTAATCGAACTATGAACTGTGCATATATATTTCATGAAAGGGCAGATGCGTACAGGCAAAGGCTATTCTACTGGAGAGTTTCATATAGGTTCTGGATTCAAGATGGAATTATGTCGATGATTGGTAATAAACATATACGAGTATATATATATATATATATATATATATATAATATATATATATATGTATGTATATATATGTATATATATATATATGTATATATATATGTATATATATATATATATATATATATGTATATATATATGTATATATATATATATATATATATATATATAATTTTTGAGTGGGGATACCGTAACGTGGTAAATGTGTTTGCACATTGCCTTGATCAGCATAGCCATTGAGCAGTCAATAAAGTATTTCACCATCACCAGTCCTTACTGGCCAACTTGATGAAAAAACAGGCCAAATTCCAGACACGAATACGGACATGTCTGGGCCTTTTGTCCTATAGTGGACTAGCATCGATTGTATATAGATGTGTATATATATATATATATATATATATATATATATATTAGTGTGTGTGTAAAATAATAAAGATGTGTATATATATTTATTAAATATTTATATTTATTTATTTGTTTATATATGCAGTGAATAATTCGATATCGCTGCCAGCGCTCGTGAACGAATCAAACACTGATCAAATTCCCAGTCTTTATTGACAATCCGATAATCATATTCATACTGACATTCATTCTCAATTTCGGGGTTTGCAATGAAATACCCGGAAATTCCATTATTACCCGGAAAGAATATATAAAAAAAACCAACGAAAAGAATTCCCTTAAAAGCCGGAATTAGGAATAAATGCTGAAATTTAACGATACACAGCAAATTGTTCGTTGCATGTCACGTGCTAGTGGGAGGTATATAATAGTAAATACCGTGTGCAATGAAGTGTGAAATGTCGAAATGTTCTGGGGAAATGGAGTTGTCAGGACGGGTGTCGGGATGGAAGGCGACGCGAGATACAAATTCGAAACAAGTACAATATGTGAAGAAACATTTCCTTGTCGAAGAAACAGGTTTAGAACGAGGCTTGTACAGGAACGAAATTTGTCTTATTCGGGGATATGTTCGAAATACACTTTGGAAAAAAAATACTCCAATATAATCTTTATTACAGGGTAAATACACTTCCAAAGAAGTGTTTTGAGAGGAGAGAAGTGAAATATGTACGTAAAAAGTGTTTTAAAAATGGAGATGGCGTGGCAGAAGGAGGAGAGGAAATCCAAAGTTCAGGTGGAAAGATCAATAATTGAATGATATGAAGGAAAAGGTTCTAAGAGAACAAGATGTACAGGATAGAGGAAGATGGAGAAGGCTGACTAGAAACAGCGACCACATATAGAAAGGGGAAAAGCTGAATGATATTAATTAAAGGATAAATACAAGTTCGAAACAAAGTATTTTAAGAGAGCATTTATCGTAGGTTAAATACACGTTAGAGACAATTATTTTGAGATAGTATTTATCGAAGTATAAATACACGTTCGAAACTGGTATTTTATGATAGTATTCATCGTAGGATAAATACATGTTTAAGACAATTATTTTAAGATGGTATTTATCGCTGGATGAATAAACGCTCATAACTAGAATTTTAAGGTAGCATTTATCGCAGGATGAATACACATTCAAAACTAGTATTTTAAGATAGTATTTATCGTAGGATAGATAAACGTTCGAGGCAATTGATTTAAGACAACGTTAATCATTGGATAGATACATGTTCCGAACAAGTATTTTAAAATAATTGATATTTGTCGTAGCGTAAATACAAGTTCGAAACAAGTATTTTAAGATGATTGATATATTACATATCTTAGATACACGTTGGAAACATATTTTAAAAGAGTTCCTATTGATGTTATGATAAATTGAACATATATGGTCTGATGAGAAATTTATTATTATTATTATTATTATTATTATTATTATTATTATTATTACTTGCGAAGATACAACCTAGTTGAAAAAGCAGGATGCTACAAGCTCAAGGACTCCATCGAGAAATAGCCAAGTAAGGAAAAGTAATAAAGAAATAAACTACAAGACCAGTAATGAATAATTAATACACCAAATTTTAAGAATAGTAACACTGAAATAGATCTTTCATATATAAAGTACAAAGAGAGACTTATGTCAGCCTGTTCAACATAAAAATATTTACTACAATTAATATCATTTGTAAGTAAATATATAAAAATATAGGTTATTAGTGAAGAAATAAGAAAATGCGATTGTATCTTTTTTCATATGAATAACATACCAATATTTCTATATCTCAAAGCAGAATTTTTGTTTGTTTTTCGTCTATAAACACATTATATAAACTAAGCAGAAATAATGCTAAAAACTCTGAGGCGAACTCCTAATGAACACCACCACTACAATAACAAATGCAGCCTTTTTTAGTCCACTGCAGGACATAGGCCTCAGACATATCTTTATTTATATCTGGGGTTAGGCCAGTTTTCATCACCCCGCTGGCCACTGCGGATTGGTGATGGTGGGGGACTTTTCTCTGATCGCTCACAGCAAACCAACCTAGTATGGTTATCCCTGACTAGTACAGCTATGCTGATCATGGTGATACATAAACCCTTTCACCACATTGAGGTATCCCTTTATTAAAATTTAAATAATGTGGTTGATCCAATATCTATTATTATTATTATTATTATTATTATTATTATTATTATTATTATTATTATTAGCTAAGTTTGGGAATAAGGAAAGAAATAAACTATGCATCAGAGGTAATAGCCAAAATTAAGACAAGATCCAGCAGCTTAAGACCAGACAGGAGAGCAAAAGTCGATACCAGATAGAAAGAAAGAATTTAAACATTTCCCCAGGATAGATTGATCACCGAAAATCTGAAAAGACTTTCTCAATAAGGTCATTTTTAGCAGTTGAAGAAGAAACAGACGGAATGTGTTTCTCGAAAGTGAAGTTGCAATTAAGGTTCATACTTGAAATTTTACATAATTATATAGAGTTGAAGTAAGTTTATCAATGTAGAGATCTGGATGTTTTCCTAGCATTCGTTTTCCCCGTCTTTATTAAATATCCTTCAGGTCTGTAATTTATTTGGTTTTCATTATTATCATTATTATTATTTTTATTATTATTATTATTATTATTATTATTATTACTTGCTTAGTTACAATCCTAGTTGGAAAAGCGGGATGCTATAAGCCCAGGGGATCCAACAGGGAAAATAGCCCGGTGAGGAAAGAAAACAAGGAAAAGTTAAATATTTTAAAAACAGTAACAATATTAAAATAATTATTTCTTATTTAAACTATACAAACTTTAACAAAACTAGAGGAGGAAAAATAAGATAGAATAATAACCCAAAACAGTGGAAGAGGCTATGGCACTACCCAAGACTAGAGAACAATGGTTTGATTTTGGAGTGTCCTTCTCCTAGAAGAGTTGCTTACCATAGCTACAGAGTCTCTTCTAGCCTTACCAAGAGGAAAGTGGCCACTGAACAATTGCAGTTCATTGGTTAACCGCTTGGGTGAAGAAGAATTGTTTGATAATCTCAAGTGTCTTCAGTTGTATGAGGACAAAGGAGAATGTGTAAAGAATAGGCCAGACTATTTAATGTATGTGTAGGCAAAGGGAAAATAAACCGTAACCGGAGAGAAGAATCCAATGTAGTACCATTATTTCCAAGAACTGAATCGTCTTCATTATTAATTAGTAATTACTTTTGAATTTGAATTTACATTATTTTTCCTGTTTACTTTTGGCTATGAATTGTTATTTTACCTTTTTATATCATGTCAATAGTATACGCTACCCTTCAAAGATGATGGCTAGATATTTAAATATATTAGCACACACATGCACTCAAATACACAGATTCAACCCAATTTGTTGGAGAATTGTTTTCCGAGTGTTCCTCTAAGGTTACCCCCTTCTCACCGGGGTATGACTACTTCATTTTTCCCCCTACCCTATGGACGGGGAGAGACTGAGTAGTCATATGTTTGGCAATGCCACTCGGCGTGACTTGGATGAAATATATATATAATATATATATATATATATATATATATATATATATATATATATATATATATATATATATATATATATATTTATTTACATATATGTATATATATATATATATATATATATATATATATATATATATATATATATATATATATAGATAAATAGATAGATAGATAAATATCTAGACGCTTGCTCTTTTATTACATAGGGGAAATGTGTATCATTGTATATTAACCAATTCATTTTAGTGGTTATTTATACTGATATTTAATTCCTGTCATTTATTGCATGCTCATTTATCATCATTTATGTTATTCTCCCAATTTTAATATTTTTTGTCTAACTTTTAGGTTATTCATTTGATTATATGTTTCAAATACTCTTCAGTCTTAGTTATTCGTTCAGTGTTTTGTCTGGTTTAAAGGTCTCTCATGAATGCCAGAGGCAAGGAACAGTGGCAATGCCCTAGAGACTGACCATATACACATATGATCAGCTTCCAAGCCTCCACCCAAGCTAGGACCGGGGAGCACTAGGCAATGGCTACTAATGACTCAGGAGGTAGACCTAAAAAAGCTCTCCTAAATCCTCCATCCTTGGGCGGGTCTCGAACCCCAGTCCAGCAAATCCCCAGGCAGGGACTTTTCCAATAGGCTACCAATGAATAATTTTCACTTGCTTATTTCTGTTATTCAATTTATTTCTTTTATCTAAAACAATTTGATTCGAGCATTCTCAGTAAAAATAAATTTGCTTCATTTTTTTTTCGGGTGAAATGAATCTTTCAGAAAAATCGAGATCTTTATATATGAATTAATCAAACGATTCATATTTTTCACATCCTTAAAATATATATTTTTTTTCTGCCAATATCTTACTCCGAAGGAAATTTGTTATTGGAAACGTAAAATTAATTTTGGCAGAAACTCGAAATATATATATACATTTTTCGGTTAAAATTGTTTTTCTCAGTACGATCGAAAATATTTTGGTGAGAAAACTCTTAAGAATATTATTGGCCGAAGTCAGATTTCACTTTTGCTAATTTTCCCTAATTTTTTCCCAGGCGTGAAAATACGCAAATATTATTCGGAAGAATTCAAGGGAGCTGGTTATTTGGCATTGGGCTGAACTTGGGGAATTGGTCATTGTAGGGTTTCCACTTAGTACTGGAATTAGCTCTCTGCCTCTTTTTAACCTAATTTATAAGTAATAAGTTACAGTCCTCTTTTTAACTTGATTTATAAGTTATATGTTGATTTATAAGTGCAGTCTATTATCATTCAGTTTCTTGCATTTTAGTCCCAGCTTGCAATTAGACGACAACAACAACAACAACAACAACAACAACAATAATAATAATAATAATTAATTTCCTACCTCCGCTAATGAAGATTGGCAGCATTTCATTGGAGTCTGCGGACCAAGCTTTCCCTTTTTCATATGTTAACCGTGAATGAATCTACTGTATAATATGTATGAATATGTATGTTTTCAGGAAATTTGAGTAATCTTTTTTTTTTTTTTTACTAGCAATCTTTGAAGCCAATAAATTGATATGTTTGAACTCGACATATATACAGTATATATTTCAGAAAATTTTAGTCATCATTTTATTATAATATTTTTCAAAACGAATAGATTGATTTGTATGGTATTTTGAAATAGTTTATCACACCCTCCCTTAGTTTTTGGTAATAAATTCATTTCCCCAATCAGCTTTTGAAATTGAGGTGTATGTAGTTGGGTGGGAAAGGCTTACATTTACTTATTACATGTCAAAACTATTTTCCTCTAATGTTTTTTATATGTGAAATACGATATTATGAAGCTATTTTACGATTTACGAAATATGGATTAGTGTTACCTTGCCAGGATGGAAGCTGTTTGGGACGTCAACGTAAGGTTGAAACTTAGTCGTAGGGTGGGCTAAGGAAACGACGGTAAAGAAAACAAAAAAAAAGGAAGGGAAAGGCGTAGTCCCCCAGTAGGTAATTAGGTAAGGATACAGCTCCTTTGTTAGGTTAAGTGGACCTCGTGTGTTTTTTTCTCCCTTTTAAAAGATAGTTTTCATTCATATACTCAATTTTTTTAATGAGGCGCATTTGCACCGACTCGCAGCAGTGCCATTTTGGCTCGGAAAAAAGTTTCCTGTTAGGTGATTGGTTAGAATTGTCTTGTCCAACCAATCAGCGATCAGGAAATGTTTCCGAGCTAAAATGGCACCCCTGCGAGTCGGTGCAAATCTGCCTCACTAAAAAGAATTGACTTTAGGGTTGTGGTGGCCGATATGATAACGCCCTTGACTGGTGAACGCCAGACTGGGGTTCTAGTCTGGGTTAAGCTTATTAGTTTATTTGGTAGCTGCAACCTCACCATCCTTGTTATCTATGGATGGGGGTTTTGGGGGAACCTATAGGTCAAGCTGCTAAGTCATCAGCATCCATTGCCTGGCCCTCCTTGGTTCTAGCTTGTGTGGAGAGGGGTCTTGGGTGCTGATCATAAGTATATATGGTCAGTCTCTAGGGCATTTTCCTGTTTGATATGGTAATGTCACTGCTTCTTGTCCCTGCCATTCATGAGCGATATAACTCCCATATTATCTAAAATTTTTGAGCGTCTTCTGGCAAAACGTCTTAATAGGTTTGTTGAAGGTAATCATCTATTCCCTAGTTTGCAATTTGGTCTTCGTAAAGGCCTTGGAGCATGTGATGCCCTTCTTACGATCTCCAATGCTGTCCAGAAATCCCTTGATTGTGATCAGGAAGTTCGTATGATTGGCCTAGATTTTAGTGCGGCCTTTGACCGTGTTAATCATGAGGCACTTATTTTCAAACTCAAACAGTTGGGAGTGGGTGGGTCGTTTCTTAGCACTATTATTGATTTTTTAAGTAATAGATATCAAAGAGTTGTTGTTGATGGGCACCATAGTGAATATAGGAATGTGATATCCGGTGTTCCACAGGGTAGTGTTCTTGGCCCATTACTTTTCATACTATATACACATGACATGTGGTGTGGCCTAAAAAACAAGCTTGTTGCATATGCAGATGATGCTACTCTCTTTGCATCAATTCCATCCCCTGAATGTAGATCCGGGGTTGGGGAATCCCTCAATAGAGATTTAGCTAAAATTAGTGTATGGTGCAAATTATGGGGTATGAAATAGAATCCTAACAAAACTCAAAGTATGATTGTAAGTAGGTCAAGGATGGTGGCTCATCAACATCCGGATCTCAGTATTGATAATGTTTCTTTAAATTTGTATGACTTTTAAAATTTTAGGTGTGCTTCTCGACAACAAATTTACTTTTGAGAAACACATTAGGTCTGTGTCTTCTTCAATTGCACAAAAAATTGGCTTATTGAGAAAGTGTTTTAAGATTTTTGATGATCAATCTTTTCTGAAGAAGTGTTTTAATTCTTTCATTCTACCTTGTTTTGAGTATTGTTCTCCTGTCTGGTGTTCAGCTGCTGATTCTCATCTTAATTTGTTGGACAGAAACTTACAGTCTATTAAATTTCTTATTCCTGATTTAGATATTAATCTTTGG
>NC_090749.1:38667904-38670404 GCF_036898095.1 Palaemon carinicauda | reverse complement strand
GTCTAAACGAACGATCCCCAATAACAAACCAGTCTGGTAAAAAAGTCTAAACAAACGGTTCCTAATAAGAAACCAGTCGGGTATAAAAGTCTAAACGAACGGTCCCCAATAACAAACCAGTCGGGTGATAGCGAACAAATTCAAAGCAAACGAGCCTTCATAACGAGCCACACTAAGGGTACATGCACCGCCGGGCAAACTGAATCACATATCCTTCAAGAAACGGAACGTCACGTCCTGGGGGATGATCAATTTCGGTCAAGGGGGCGCTGTAGATAAGAGGAGGAGGAGGAGGAGGGTTGGGTGGGAAGATTGGTGTGGTAGGTTAGGATTACCTCCCAAGACAGATGCACACATCAGCATGAGGAGGAGGAGGAGGAGGAGGAGGAGGAGGGGTGGGTGGGAAGATGGGTGTGGTAGGTTAAGATTACCTCCCAAGACAGATGCACAGCGTTAGTAATGACACATCAGCAGGAGGAGGAGGAGGAGGAGGAGCCAAGGACAACACGACCTGAGGTGGCAATCAGATAAAAGTGGGGGCAATCAAGTATACGAGATCACCTTCTTTAATCTCGTGGATGAGAAGAGCCTTTGGAGATTGTGGGGAGACGACGGTGATAGGATGGGGTTAATGAATTACACGCTGAGAAGGATAGATTTGGATGGGGGATGCTGGGGGATTATGCGGTTCACGTAGATACTTGATGACAGGTAAATGTAGATATGCTGGACAGGTAGATTAATGCAGAGGTTTTAAGCTTCAATAGATTGCTGTATAATGTTCTGTAGGTACTGCAATGTAGAACAGTTTGAATGAGGGATGAGGTGATGCGTATATATATATATATATATATATATATATATATATATATATATATATATATATATATATATATATATGTATATATATATATAATGTGTATGTATGATATGTATATATTTATATATATATATATATATATATATATATATATATATATATATATATATATATATATATATATATATGCATATATATATATATATATATATATATATATATATATATATATATATATTTATATATATATATATATATATATATATAAGTGTATAAATATACTCACATACAGAGAGAGAGAGAGAGAGAGAGAGAGAGAGAGAGAGAGAGAGAGAGAGAGAGAGAGAGAGAGAGAACTTGGTTAAAGAACGGTAAGAGGTATGAGTGAGTGGGAGATAGTGATACAAATGATGGAAAAAAGACAGAAAGATAAGGAGAACTTGAGTTCAAGAAAGGTAAGAGATACAAATGAAAAGGAAAGATAAATACAGTATAATGAGAGAATAGATAATATTTAGACTCAAACGGAAAACATAGTGCTTTGAAACTAGCACAGAAGGTCTCTCTCTCTCTCTCTCTCTCTCTCTCTCTCTCTCTCTCTCTCTCTCTCTCTCTCTCTCTCTCTCTCTCTCTCATTAAAGCAGAGAAATAACCGAAGCTGAATTTAATTTTGGCCGGCCCAGTGTTTGGTCTGCCGAAATCATTAGGTTTTGAGGATATATATTCAGCAAATACGACACAGATAAGGATGTGCACAAGTAGGTTGAAGTAGGACCTGTTTGACTTGAACCTCCTCCTACATGGTAGTAATAACTTGCAGATGAGGTACTGCAAGGGAAAGGGTCAGGTTATTATTATTATTATTATTATTATTATTATTATTTTTATTATTATTATCACTATTATTATTATTACTACTACTACTACTATTATTATTATTATCAATGATAATATTGTTATTATTACTGTATCATTATTATTATTATTATTATTATTATTATTATTATTATTATTATTATTATTATTATTGTTGTTGTTGTTGGTTAAACATACAGCCCTACTTTTTTAATGTACATGAGCTGAGCTTATAATGGGAAAGGCCGATAATAGATGGATAATAAGAATAACAGAATGGGTCCCTAGAGATTGCAAACGAAGCAGGGGAAGGAAGAGAAGATGATGTATTAACGAACTAAAAGTGTTTTCTGGTATAGACTGGCGTAGAAAGACCAAAAAAACAGACGTAAGTGGAAGCACATGTTTAAGGCATTGATTGTGCAGTGAACTAGTTACGGATGCTGCTGATGATGATATTATTACTAGCTAGGCTACAATCCTAGCTGGAAAAGCAGGAGGCTATACACCGAAAGGCTCCAACAATAAGAATAGCCCAATGAAGAAAAGAGATAAGTAAACAGATATAATAATGTACCTGATTGTACCTTGAGGCAAGAGAACTCTAACCAAGAACAGTGGAAGACTGTGGTACAGAGGCTATGGCATTACCCAAAACTAGAGAAGAATGGTTTGATTTTGGAGTATCCTTCTCTTAGAAGAGATGTCTACCATAGGTAAAGAGTCTCTTCTGCCTTCACCAAGTGGAAAGTAGCTAATGAGCTATTACACTGCAATAGTTAACCCCTTCAATGAAGGGTTGTTTTTCGGTTATCCTATAGTGTT
>NC_090749.1:38657904-38662904 GCF_036898095.1 Palaemon carinicauda | reverse complement strand
TAGATGTGAGAGAGGCAAGAGAGCGTGCTAGAAATAGGAATGAATGGCGAGCGATTGTGACGCAGTTCCGGTAGGCCCTGCTGCTTCCTCCGGTGCCTTAGAATTAGATGACCGCAGAGGTAGCAGCAGTAGGGGATTCAGCATTATGAAGCTTCATCTGTGGTGGATAATGTGGGAGGTTGGGCTGTGGCACCCTAGCAGTACCAGCTGAACTCGGTTGAGTCCCTGGTTAGGCTGAAGGAACGTGGAGAGTAGAGGTCCCCTTTTTGTTTTGTTTCTTTGTTGATGTCGGCTACCCCCCAAAATTGGGAGAAGTGCCTTTGGTATATGTATGTATGTATGTATTATTATTATTATTATCATTATTATTACTATTATTATATGCTAAACTACAAACATAGGTAGAAAACTAGGATCTTATAAGTCCAAGGTCTCCAACCGGGAATATAGCACTGTGAGGAAAGGAAATAATGAAATAAAGTACAAGAAATGCTTAAGAATAACATTAAAATAATTATTCATATATACTCTATAAAAATTCAAAATAATAAGAGGAACAGAAATAAGACTGAATAGTATGCTCGAGTGTACACTCAAGAAAGCTAGGTACGCCCTTAGTAACGTCATGAACTATAAATCTATAATTTATAATTCAAGTTTTCACCAATTCTTGCTGATTTATTTATAGTTAAAGAATTAGAAGAAAAGGAAACACAAATTTCTGGTTATTTCAAATCGGTGATAATCTTCAAAGTGTACAAAAGGTGAAAAAAAAAAAAATATTTTCTAAATACTTAAGTAGCTTTGAGAGGATTTTCGATATGTTAATCTACATGAATTTGCGATTATTTTGATAGGAAAATCATTAATATAATACTTCTTTTTCGGTTTTATTTGGTTTTAACATATTTTTATCAGACTACAGATTATGGTGATACGCAAACCTTTTTACCACGTTACAGTATATATATATATATATATATATATATATATATATATATATATATATATATATATATATATATATATATATATATATATGTGTGTGTGTGTGTGTGTGTGTGTGTGTTTGTGTGTGTGTATGTATGTATGTATATATAAAAGAGAAAGAGAGAGAGAGAGAGAGAGAGAGAGAGAGAGAGAGAGAGAGAGAGAGAGAGAGAGAGAGAGAGACTTTTCATGTTAAAGGTTGTTATTAATAGACTGAATGTACGTCACATGGTACAGTTCCTGAAGTTGCACTTTTGAAAGCTTTGAAGATTAAAGCACCAAAACATTTTTTGATCTCTGAATAATTTTATTATTAAATTTTTTTTCATTACTTCATTTTCACATCAACAATTTCCTTTTTTCTTACTTTTTATGTTATTACTGCCATGCCCTTCTTAAGGCATTGTATTATGTATTTTATGAAAAGGTTGTAGTAAGCTATAAGAAAACCAGCTTTTTGCTGATCTTTCCCACTAGGGTTCGAGTCCCGCTCAAGCTTGACAGTTTCTTGTAGTGTCTGCAACCTTATCATCCTTGTGAGCCAATGAGAGGGGTTTAGGGGAGCCTATATACAGCCTGCTTTAGTCATCAGCAACCATTGCCTGGCCCTCCTTGGTCTTACCCTGGGTGGAGAGGAGCCTTGGGCGGTGATCATATGACTACAAGGTCAGTTTACAGGACATTGTGACTGCTCCTTGCCTCTGCCATTCATGAGAAACCTTCAAATATTTGTATATACTGTATATGTTCGTTTTGTTATTATAAATGCTTTTTGTTTCATCTTTCCCTATTCTCACTATCTCGATTTATCTCCTTTGCTAATGCATCTGGCTATAAAATTTGTAGTTTTTTCTTGTTCAATGGCTCTTAACGTGTTTTTTTTTCTCTCTCTCAAGCCGGAATGGAACTACCCGCGGGGAAACAGATTGAGCGACCAGAACTATTATTCATCTCTTTATTTCTTTCAGTTTCTACGATGATCAATGCATTTACATTACGGGTTTTTAAAAGTCTTTGAATGCTGGCTAATTATTTTCTGTAAAGATTCGGGACTTGAGCAATTATTGTTTCCTTTGTCGTGTATATTCGTTTCAGAGTGGGTATACTTTAACGTGGTATAAGGAATCGTGTATCACATCCATACTAGGTTGGTTTGCTGTGACCGATCATACTAAAGTATCTCACCATCACCTATCCGCAGTTGGCCGGTGTGGTGATGAAAAGTGGGCAAATCCCCTGACATAAAAAAAATGACAGTTCTGAGGCTTTTGTCCCGCATTGGACTAGAAACAGCTGTATTTGTTGTTGTTGGTGGTGGTGTTGTTATATATTGTGTATTTGCTTTCTGTCTCGTTGGAGATCCTATTTCTAATTCAATGTTGTCATAGGGTTATTCCATGCTATTTTTTTCTCTGTTCATTCAAAATTATAATATATATATATATATATATATATATATATATATATATATATATATATATATATATATGTGTGTGTGTGTGTGTGTGTGTGTGTGTGTGTGTGTGTGTGTGTGTGTAGATATTTACCCAAATATTGGATGAAAAATAATGAGAGTTAACAAGCAATAAGCATGATAGATATACCAGTCCATGGAAGAAAAAAATGAGAAACATTTTTAGATCTCTTTATCTTTTCTAACTGACATCTTGAGACTGATTGCGGAATATAAACACAAATATATCATTAGGAGGGTGGATGTCCCTATCAATTTGGCTTCTGACTTTACCCGGGATACTCCCTATTGTATAGGTTGGTGCACAAATAAGGAAGCCCTAACTCCTAGCTAAACATGGTAAGGATAGTGTACGGTCTACGCAAGCTGTGCGTGATGAAGTACTATCAATGTGACTGTTAAAGTAAAAGTTATTCTGAGTTTTGTAGGAAATAACCGAGGAGACCGGGGACATTCCCAATACCACCTCGTCAGGGTATAGGGACGCAGTAGTCTTGGGACAATACTAGGTTACACAAGTGAGCAATGGTTTACCTGCAGTAGTTTGAGGTCAGCTTGTGCATAGGCCCCCAGGATGCTGATTTCCCCATGTGAGGGGGATGATGAAGAAAGGAAAAGAGCCAGACATGTGATTCTTATGAAGTCAGTTTCTTGATGACCTTTGACCTTCGATTTGAGGAAAGAAATTAAGGGTTAATGGAACATAAACAAGATTTGACATATTTTGTCTTTCGTGCATAGGTGGTAAACATTATTTCCATGGTATTTTTTATGGGAATAAGTCAGTTAAAACAGAATAATGTGGTACCCTTTTCCATTTAATATTTTAACTAGAGCATCAGTGATTAAGAGCAGTGCTTGCATACCCTTTCAAGACTATACTTTTCTACTTTATCGATTTATGTACTTCGATTAAATTGAGATGAGAATGTCGAGGTTGATTTTGGGAATATTGCTGACCGCAAGATGGGAAAATGATGAAATGAAAAGAATGGCAGGAGTAGTAAAGATTACGGAGGTGGTAAGTGTCATGACTGAGATGGTGTGGGCATGTGTTGAGGATGGATGGTGGGGAGGGAGTGAGGAGTGTTTGGAAGGAACCTGTTAGAGGAAGAAGATCAAAAGGGAGATAGAAAATTAGATGGCAAGATAAGGTGAAGGATGGCATGGAGAGAAGAGGTTTAGTGGAAGACATTGGAGAGGGCGCATGAGGCAACCAATCCCTTGATGTAAGGATAACGGAGAAAAAGATTAGGAAAGATTTAGTTTATTATTTTAATATAGAAGGGTATTTTTTTTAATAGATTTTTTTTGGTGTATTTATAATGATAGACGTACTTCGAATATTTTTCTTTTACAAATTTGGTGCGACATTCAATTAAGATTTATGAAATGGAAGACAATAAACTGTATACATTGACAGCCAGTTTTATATATTTTTGTAACATCATCCTCTGAGTACTCAGGATATATAGTTTTAACATGTCCTGCTTAATAATTTAGGCATATAAGTTATTAAGAGGCGTCTTGAATATGGCTTGATTCCAAATAACAACGTCTGAAAAAGATGTTATTTACATGTTTAACTTTTGTGAATATTATGGACTAAAAAAATATAGAAGATCTTGATATTGGAAATAATATATATATATATATATATATATATATATATATATATATATATATATATTATATATATGTATATATATACATATATATATGCATATATGTAAATAAATATATATATATATATATATATAAAATATATATATATATATATATATATATATATATATATATATATATATATATATATATATATATATATACAGTATGTTTGTATATGTGAATAAACATAGATATATGTATATATATGAATATATGTGTATATACGCACGTGTATCTATCTATCTATCTATCTATCTATATATATATATATATATATATATATATATATATATATATATATATATATATATATATATATATATATATATGTGTGTGTGTGTGTGTGTGTGTGTGTGTGTGTGTGTGTGTGTTACAGGCAAACTGTGTAACCAGGCCTATTTCATGAAATACCTAAAGATTTTAGGCATTTCGCGAAATGACTGATTCACTTGGTGATTTTGTGAAATGACGAAAATTTCCAGGTATTAAGTGTAATGACTGAAATTTAGTAGTTCTTATTACACACTTTGCCTGATAGAATTCAGGCAAACTGTGTAATTCTGGTAGTTGTTTGAAAACACAACTTTTATGGGTTTTTAGGTATATATGGGTGTTGACACGGATTCTTGCTCACTGAAAGTTAGTTTTGAATCTTTGTTATAATAAGGCTTTATTTATGAATATCTCTTCGTATATTTTTCATATAAATTGCAGCCAGAATTGTTTCAAGCACAGATGTTCATTTTAAATTTAATTACCTGAGAAGTTAATTCAGTTTTGTTTGAAATGGTCTCTTTCTTTTATTTCTTTTAACTATGTGAGCAGGCAATTCTCTCATTTTGATATCTTTCAATCATAAGAGCAGGTA
>NC_090749.1:38645404-38650404 GCF_036898095.1 Palaemon carinicauda | reverse complement strand
TGGATGCAATTGTTCCCCAGGCTCAACCTGAGATTCAGATTCCGGTAGAACCTGACATTTCGGATGCCTTTCAGAGCATCCAATTAGAGGACAACATGTCTTTTGTCTCGGAGGAGACTGAGAACAATCTCGTAGTGGATGAACTGGAGCAGGAGGATGAGATACCTCCTGAGACTGGAGTCGAGATAACCGAAACGATTTCGGTATCGTCTGCAGCGGGGACTGAACTGACGCCTTCGACTTCTTCCACCGCACCCCAGTTGGATTCCATTACAAGTACGCTACACTCGCTATTGTCCGTGGTGCAGGACATTCAGAAGAAATCGTCCGAGAAAGAAGCATCTTTCCGGACAGAGATTCATCAGCTAGTTGCGTCACGTTTAGCCCCGAAGAAGTTAAACGTTAAGGACCTCCCCGCCTTCTCTGACGTTAACCCATGGAGGTACGCAGAGCATATGCCTATGTCGGGGGTGGGGGAGAAGATCATCCTCTCAGAGAAACTGGGAACAGTTCCAGTAGAGGAAATCGAATTTTGACCCCGTAAAGGGGCCTATCCGGATTGCTATGTCCGTCTAAGGACGGAACCAGCATCCAAGGAGGAAACAGAGCCGAAGGAGACGATTGTCCTTGAACTATCTAAGGCACAGGCCTTATATACAACCACCTTGAAAGAGAGGGCCTTTACTAGTTCCAAGGTGCTGGCTCTCAGCAAAAAGCACCCATCCTTTATTGCTGACTCCGAACGTGCCTTCCCCTTTATGGACAAAGGATTTAAGGCAGCCTTAAAGGCAGTTGAGGCAGGGAAACCTTGCCCTACACTTGAAGAGTGTAGGCCATTTTCCCTCGCCTTCCCTTCAGATGATAAGGATTGGAAGGATGTCCAAAACACCTTCACAGTTAGGAAGCTAGAGGCAGATATCGCTGGACGGCAGTTCAACGAAGATCTCCCGAAGCTGTCAGAGTCTCTCCTGCGCAGGGAACAGGTGACTAAGGAACGTCTCGCTGCTTCCATGTCTCTGCAGACTAGCTAAGAGACTATGGCAAGCATCCCAGACACCCCAGATATGTACATGGTCTTTGCCAAATCTCATTTGGCAACAGTCACCAAGGATTTGTACAATTTAATTAAAGCCAGAAGAGCTTTTAGGGAGTTTGTGTTCGCTTCTGCTACAGTGAAGCACGAAGCAAGGAAGCTGATAACTTCCAATATCTGGGGAAAAGACCTCTTCCCAAGTGAAGTGGTCAAAGAGGTCGTAGATAAGGCCGCTTCGGAGAATAGGAATCTCCTCTCCAAATGGGGCTTGTCCTCAAAAAGGAAATCTTCCGCTGATGAGGGTCCCCAGCCGAAGAACAAGTCAAAACGACCAAGAGTGCCCTCTCAGCCAAAGCAACAGCAACAGCTTCCCATGGCCACGATGCCCCAGACGGTGGCACAACCAACCACCACCTTTAAACTGGTGTCCCAAACGCTGGCGATCCAGTCGCCCGTGTTTACCCCAGTATTTGAAAGGCAATCAACTAACTTTAAGCCGAAATCTCGAGGTTCCACTCGAGGATCCTCTAGACGGCCCTTCAGAGGTAGGGGCAACAAAGGTGGACGTGGCCGAGGAGGCAAGTCCTTCAACCAGCACTCCAAGGGAGATGCTGCCGGTAGGAGGGAGACTTCTTCACTTCCGGGATCGTTGGACCTTCGATCCCTGGGCACAGCCTAATCAAGAAAGGACTAGGGTGGAGTTGGAGCTCAACTCCACCAAACTTCCCTCAATTCTTCCAACACTCAACTCCCGTACTGGAAGAATATTTTCAGGAACTCTTGAACAAAAGAGTTATACGGAAGGAAAAGTCCATTAGATTTCAAGGAAGGCTATTTTGTGTTCCGAAGAAGGATTCGGAAAAGCTCAGAGTCATTCTGGACTTATCACCACTCAACAACTTCATAGTGAACCACAAGTTCAGAATGTTGACGCTTCAGCACATAAGGACCCTTTTGCCCAAATGGGCATTCACAGTCTCTATAGACATGACGGATGCATACTGGCATGTTCCAATCAACCGTCAAGTTTCCCCCTACCTAGGGTTCAAACTACAGAAAAGAAAGTACGTTTTCAGAGCCATGCCCTTCGGCCTAAACATAGCCCCAAGGGTATTCACAAAGCTTGCGAATGCAGTCATTCATCAACTACGCCTGAAAGGAATCCAGGTGGTAACCTACCTGGACGATTGGCTGGTGTGGGCAGCATCCGAGGAAGAATGCATGCAAGCCTCAAAAGGAAGTGATCCAGTTCCTGGAACACTTAGGATTCATGATCAACTCGAAAAAGTCTCGGCCTTCTCCAGCTCAAAAGGTCCAGTGGCTGGGTGTCCACTGGGACCTACAGTCACACTGCCTTTCTTTTCCATCAAAGAAGAGGAAAGAGATAGCAGGATCTGTCAAAAGACTCCTTCAATCCGACAGGATATCAAGAAGGCAACAGGAGAGAGTGTTGGGGTCCCTCCAGTTCGCCTCAGTGACAGATCCAGTATTGAGAGCACAATTAAAAGATGCATCAGGAGTTTGGAGAAAATACGCATCAAACGCTCGAAGAGATCTACAAAGACCGATTCCAAATCGTCTGCAATCAATACTCAAGCCATGGTCGGAGGCCAAGAACATAAGAAACAAGGTACCCTTGAAACCACCTCCTCCAGCAGTCACCGTTCATACGGATGCCTCGAAGGAGGGATGGGGAGGTCATTCTCATCACCGGAAAGTCCAAGGAACCTGGTCTCCCCTCTTCAAGTCCTTCCACATCAATTTTCTGGAAGCCATGGCAGTTTTTCTATCTCTGAAAAAGCTGAAACTTCGCTGCTCAATCCACATCCGTTTGGTTCTAGACAGCGAAGTAGTAATGAGATGCCTAAATCGACAAGGCTCGAGATAGCCTCACATAAATCAAGTGATATTGGCCATCCTTCGTCTAGTCAAGTAGAAGAGATGGCACTTGTCAGCAGTCCACCTTCAAGGGTTCCGCAATGTGACGGCGGACGCTCTATCCAGAGTCAACCCGATAGAGTCCGAATGGTCTCTAGACGCAAGATCATTCTCTTTCATATTACGCAAAGTCCCAGGACTGCAGATAGACCTCTTTGCAATGAGTGACAACAAGAAGCTACCCCGGTATGTAGCCCCGTACGAGGATCCTCTAGCGGAAGCAACAGACGTAATGTCCATAGATTGAAACAGGTGGTCTAAGATCTACCTGTTCCCTCCAACCAACCTTCTGCTGAAAGTCCTCGACAAACTGAGATCCTTTCGGGATACAGCAGCAATAAAGGCCCACAAGTGGCCCAACAGCGTTTGGTTCCCTCTGATAACGGAACTATGCCTGAAGCTGATCCCGTTGCCGGAACCAGTTCTGACTCAGCAAGTGCAGAAATTGACTGTCTCTGCTTCATCAGAGAAAACCCAGAACCTTCATCTCATGATTTTCTCGCCCAAGCGATCAAGAAACGGTTTGGGACTTTTAGGGACAGTATTAACTTCTCAGAAGAATACAAGTCAAAGTCAACAAGAAGACAATATGAGTCTTCCTGGAAGAAATGGGTGGCCTTTGTCAAGGCGAAGAATCCTGAGGAGATACCTACAGATTTCTGCTTGTCCTTCTTCATCCATCTGCATGAACAAGGTTTAGCAGCTAATACAATTACTACATGTAAATCCACCTAGCCAGACCAATACTATACGCCTTCCAGGTAGATTTCTCTAATGAAATATTCAACAATATTCCTAAAGCCTGCGCTAAACTTCGGCCTGCAGCTCCTCCAAAGCCCATTTCATGGTGTTTGGATAAAGTTCTTCACTTAGCTCAACCCTGAACAATGAAGATTGCTTGCTGAAAGACTTGACCCAAAAGGTGATATTCTTATTTGCACTAGCCTCAGGAGCCAGAATTAGCCAAATAGTGGCCCTCTCGAGGGGTGATGGCCATATTCAGTTCACAGACACCGGAGAACTGAACCTCTTTCCGGACCCATCGTTTCTCGCCAAGAACGAGCTGCCCACTAAGAGATGGGGTCCCTGGAGAATCTGCCCTCTGAAGGAAAAAGCATCCCTCTGCCCAGTGGATTGCTTAAAGGTCTATCTTCGTAGAACTTCAGACTCTAAGGGAGGTTAACTTTCAGGGGAGAGACTTCTGGTTCAACATTATCCTCGAAATCTGTTATTTTGTGCAAGTTAGCAAGAAGAGGAGCTTTTAGCACTAGTTGGAGAATTGGTAATGTTACTCCTCTATGTAAATGTGTTTGTGGTAGCTCAAATCCCACTGATTACCGCCCAATTTCCATAGCTCCCATATTATCTAAAGTTTTTGAACGTCTTCTGGCAAAACGTCTTAATAGGTTTGCTGAAGGTAATCATCTACTCCCTAGTTTGCAATTTGGTTTTTGTAAAGGCCTTGGAGCATGTAATGCCCTTCTCACAATCTCCAATGCTGTACAGAAATCCCTTGATTGTGGTCCGGAAGTTCGTATGATTGGCCTTGATTTTAGTGCTGCCTTTGACCGTGATAATCATAAGGCCCTTGTTTTCAAACTGAAACAGTTGGGAGTGGGTGGGTCGTTTCTTAGCATTATTATTGATTTTTTAAGTAATAGATCTCAAAGAGTTGTTGTTGATGGGCACCATAGTGATTATAGGAATGTGATATCCAGTGTTCCACAGGGTAGTGTTCTTGGCCCATTACTTTTTATACTATATACACATGACATGTGGTTTGGCCTAGAAAACAAGCTTGTTGCATATGCAGATGATGCTACTCTCTTTGCATCAATTACATCCCCTGAATGTAGATCTGGGGTTGGTGAATCCCTTATTAGAGATTTAGCTAGAATTAGTGCATGGTGCAAATTATGGGGTATGAAGTTGAATCCTAACAAAACTCAAAGTATGATTGTAAGCAGGTCAAGGACGGTGGCTCCTCAACATCCGGATCTCAGTATTGATGTTTCTTTAAATATGTATG
>NC_090749.1:38631776-38634904 GCF_036898095.1 Palaemon carinicauda | reverse complement strand
CCAGAAGAGGTTTTATGTTCCGAACGGGCGGCATTCTGGACCCCGCGCAGTGGAGGTGGCAATAGCTACTCTCAACCAAGGCAGTTCGGAAGACAGGACCCTCTCTGCTCTAGTGTGCTTTTTCACCAGCTGAGGCTTCCATGATGGAAGATATGGCCCAAGATATAGTGAACGTGACCTCGTGGCTAGACTGGTGGGCATGCACGTTGGCTGGCTTCCAACTGTCTCATGACCTAACAGTGCCGGAAAACCAGGCCCTGCTCCAGGATCTGATCCGCTCAGGGGGGAAGGCTATGAGATTCCTCACCTTTCTGTCTTTCACACAGACAGCGAACTAGGTGTTACGGAGGAGCGACATGGTGCTTAACAGTCTGGCTCGTAAGCTCCCTGAACGCGAAGCAAAGTGCCTGAGGAACTTGCCGGTGTGGGGTGATTCCGTCTTCCCCTGAAAGCAGTTGAAGAGGCTATGGAGAGAGTACGCAAGCTCAAGGAGGCAGGGGAGCCCAGACTCCCTACAGTGAGACGTCCCGCTCATAGAAGGGATGCGGTGGACGGACCCCACCCTTCTACGGCCTTGACAAGAAGAGATTCTCCTTTGTCGTCCTGGCAACAATCCTCGCAGCCCTCCCGTAGAGGCAGTACTACCCCTCAGGCCTCCTTTAGGCCAAAATACTCCGGCTCCAGGAGAGGCCGTTTTAGCCGCGCCTCCAGAAGGAGGTAGGGGGGAGAGGACCCCTACTCCTGCCAAAGCCTCCGGTAGGGGGATGCCTCAAACGTTATTGGCAAGCATGGCGAGACAACGGGGTGGATCGTTGGTCTATAACGGTCTTGAGGGAGGGATACAGGATTCCCTTCCTGACGGAATTGCCCCCTCTGATTCCCGATCAACGGGCAGAATGGCTGGCACCCAAGGACCCCTTGAAGAAGGCAGCACTACAAGAGGAGGTGTCAGCCATGCTGAAAAAGGGAGCGCTAGAACCAATCAAGGACTCGTCCCCGGGGGTTCTACAGCAGGCTCTTCCTGGTGGAGAAGGCGACAGGGGGGCTGGAGACCGGTCATCGACCTCTCGGCTCTTAAAAAGTTCATCAGCAAGACTGACTTCAAGATGGACACACCGAAGTCAGTGCTGGCAGCCTTGAGGGAAGGGGATTTCATGATGTCACTGGACCTCAAGGATGCATATTTTCAAATCCCTGTCCACTCCTCCAGCAGGATGTTCCTAAGAGTGAAGTGGGGCTCCCAGGTCTCTGCAATTCAGGACCCTATGCTTCGGCCTGTCGACAGCCCCGCAGGTGTTCGCGAGGGTGTTCACCGCAGTGTCAGCCTGGGCCTACAAGCAGGGGATGAGGCAGATCCGCTACCTAGAAGACTGGTTGCTTCTTTCAGCCTCAGAGGCAGTATTGCAGGAGCAAGGCGCGAATGTGTTACGGTTCCGCAGGGACTTGGGGATCACCATCAACATGGAAAAGTCACAGTTAGTTCCCTCCACCAGGATGACATACCTGTGGATGGTCCTAGACTCCAAGTTGTGGAAAGCATTCCCCGCCATGGAGAGACTCGACAAACTGGATCAGGTACTTCCCCCCTTCCTAACAGACGTACTAAGGAGAGCCAATGACTGGCAGAGACTGGTGGGCTACCTGGTATCATTGGAGAAGTTGGTCCCTCAGGGAAGGCTCAAACTAAGAAAGGTTCAATTGAACCTAAAGGAACTCTGGTCTCTGGGAGAATCTCCGCACAAGTTGGTCGACTTGTCACCGGGGACCAAGGAAATACTGCGGTGGTGGTCCTACAGGATGAACACCTTGAAAGGAATGCCATTCGTGACCACCCCTCCAGAGATGTTGCTCTTCACAGATGCGTCGAAGGAGGGGTGGGGAGCCCATCTCCTCGAAGAAACAGCAAAGGGAAAATGGTCCCCGGAGGAGAGGGCCTTGCACATAAATGTACTCGAGCTGCTAGCGGTTCAGAGAGCACTCATAAGGTTCGTTCATCATCCCCAAGGAAACACGGTGGCTCTCATGTGCGACACACGCCACCGTGGTAGCCTACGTGAAGAAACAGGGAAGACTCAAGTCAAGGGAGGGGTGCGACCTCACATCAAGGATCCTGGAATGGTCCGAGAAGGAGCATATCGGAGTAACAGCCAGATTCATTCCAGGGAAGAAGAAAGTCTTAGCCGACGGCCTCAGCAGGGTAGGGTCAGGTGGTAGGGTCAGAATGGTCTCTACACCCGAAGGTGGCCCAGGCAGTCCTCCACAAGTGGCGGTCTCCGGTGATAGACCTGTTCGCCACGAGATTCAACGCCCAGCTCCCCATCTCTGTTCTCCAGTTCCAGACCCAGCAGCAGTGTTCGAGGATGCCTGCCAGCAACCGTGGGACGGAATCGACGTGTAACGCCTTCCCACCCTTCGGGACCCTCAGACAGGTCCTCAACAGAGTCATGGTCAAGGAACATGCAGATGACTTTGGTAGCGCCCTGGGTGGCCGGAGAGGGAGTGGTTTGCAGACCTGAAAGAGTTAGCGATCCTCCCATCGTGGCCGCTGCCAGACAGGGAAGACCTCCTCTATCAGCTTCCCTTCAGAAAGTTTCACGAAAACCCTTGGTCCCCTCCGGCTACACGCGTGGAGGTTATCGAGCGTCTGCTGAGGAGGGAAGGGTACTCGTCAAAGACCGCCGCGGGGAGGACTGGTTATCTGAGGAAATCCTCAGTCATGCTCTACCAGGCAAAATGGGGTCACATTCATGAAGTGGTGCGCCTCCCAGAACCTGAGACCGTTGGACACATCTATACACAAGATTGCAGACATCCTGGTCTACCTGAGGGACGACCTGGGTGTTTTCTATCCCAGTTATCAAGAGAATTCGAGCCGCGCTGGGCCAAGTCTTTCTCCTCAAGGGACTCGACCTAGGGGCCTCTCGGCAAGTCTCTATGCTCATCAGGAGTTTTGAGCAATCGTGTTCTCCCCGCTCCTCTAGAGTACCGCAATGGGACGTAGCCAGAGTTCTTAAGGTTCTATCCAAGCCACCCTTCGAACCGCTCAGGGATATTCATGATAAAGACCTTACCCTTAAAACGGTTGTTCCTCCTAGCCTTGGCCTCGCTAAACGAGTTAGCGAGCTCCA
>NC_090749.1:38619276-38621776 GCF_036898095.1 Palaemon carinicauda | reverse complement strand
ACAAGGGCCTCATGATTAACACAGTCAAAGGCAGCAATAAAATCAAGGCCAATCATACGAACTTCTGACCACAATCAAGGGATTTCTGTACAGCATTGGAGATTGTAAGAAGGGCATCACATGCTCCAAGGACTTTACGAAAACCAAACTGCAAACTAGGGAATAGATGATTACCTTCAGCAAACCTATTAAGACGTTTTACCAGAAGACGTTCAAAAACTTTAGATAATATGGGAGTTATGGAAATTGGGCGGTAATCAGTGGGACTTGAGCTACCACAAACACATTTACATAGAAGAGTAACATTACCAATTCTCCAACAAGTGCTAAAAGCTCCTCTTCTTGCGCAAAATAACAGATAACTTTGGAGCTAAGAAATCTGCTGTCTTTTTAAAAAACAAAGGAAAAATACCATTTGGGTCTACACCTCCATAAGCATCAAGGTCCATCAACAGAGCTTTAATCTCATGAGATCGAAAAGCTAAACTAGTTAGTTTAGCCTCAGGAAAACAGGAATGAGGAAGTTCAAGTTTTTCATTAATCTGTTTACTGTCAAAAACATCAGCCCAAATGGTTGCCTTTTCCTTTGGACAGTGAGTGACTGAGCCATCTGGTATAAGTAATGGAAGAACTGTTGCATCTACACCAAAGAGTGCAGATTTAAGGGTAGACCAACATTTATGTTCCTGAGTTGTACCAGAAAGGGTTTCTTTTATGGTTAAATTGTACTCCTTTTCAGTTGAGGCATAAACTCTCTGAGCAAAAGCTTGAAGCTGAGTATAGTTGTTCCAGGTCAAATCTGATCTGGTACCCTTCCATAGGTGATAGGCCTCCTGCTTCTCCAAATAAGAACGTCTAAAATCATCATTGAACCACGGTTTGTCCTTCACTCGGTACCTTAGCACACGAGAAGGGATACGCCTATCAATTATGTTGACTAGATTCTCATTCATAGGGACAACAGGATCTACACTATTATATAATTGTGACCAATTCAAGCACAAAAGATCATGCAAAATCCCATTCAAGTCTGCTTGGGATTTCATATAAATTTTTACAAGAATATGATATATCAGGGACAGGCTGCTCAGTCTTCACTAATAATGAAATCAAGGCATGATCAGATGTCCCGACTGGAGAACCAACCTTACTAGTTATAACGCCAGGAGAGTCAGTGTATACGAGGTCCAAGCAATTACCAGACCTGTGAGTAGCTTCATCTATGATTTGCTCACAGCCTGATTCAAAGGCAGAGTCTAAAGCTCTTAAGCCATGGCGATCGGTAGGTGAGATAGAACTTAACCACTCCCAATGGTGAGCATTAAAATCACCAACAAAGACAAAAGAAGCCTTTCTATCATCTGCTTGTATCTTAGCCATAATGGTAAGAAGACAATCGAAGATAGATTTATCCATGTCTGGATTCCGGTAGATCGAACACAAATAAAAGTTGTTATGCCTCCCACAAACTTTTATTACCTGAATCTTATGACATCCACATTGATAGCAGGACTTATGAGAAGCAGGGTACTCGGTCCTAATATACACCGCCATTCCCCTGGCCCTAGGGATGGCATCACGTTTCAACATTATTGGCTTCTTAAAACCAGTTATAAGGAGCTCAGATGAGTGCCTCCTATTAGAAACCAAAGTTTCTGAGCACAAAAGAATATCATACTGTCTGGACGCAACTGTAAGGTCTTGGATATTTGCATGAATACCACGAATATTGCAATACAGAAGATGACATTGACGAATTCTAGGACGTACTGGTCCCGGATTTCGCTCAATGTTTCCAGACAGCCTAAGAATTAATAGAAATAAAAAAGAGACATCATACTTAAAAACTAGATTAACAAGAATTATAACAAAAGCAATATGTACAGAATTATAAATAAAGTGATTAATGATACCCATAGACTATAGTAAAAAGTCGGAAAAACTGGTCAACATGGAGGAGCCGATACACCATGCAAGGCTAAATACCCTACAGGATAGCCACTTCAACTGAAGGGAGTACAGTAAGGATTGTTTTGAGAGGAAAAAGAGTCAGAAAAGGAAAGACAACCTCTTGATAAACCACCAGGCATCCATGGCCCTTTTATTAAGCCTGCCCAACACACCATTTCCAAAAAACAAGAGGAAGAAAAAATAATAATAATAAGATAGAATAGTGTGCCTGAGTGTATCCTCAAGCAAGAGGATATATATATATATATATATATATATATATATATATATATATATATATATATATATATATATATATATATGTGTGTGTGTGTGTGTGTGTGTGTGTGTTTGTGTGTGTGTGTGTGTGTGTGTGTATAAAATCTTCCTGAGTGGGGATACCTTAACGTGGTAAAACGGTTATTGTATCACCATGATCAGCAAAGATGTACTTGGTTAGTTCACTGTGAGCGATCAGTCTAAGGTCTCCCACAATCACCAAACCCCAGACATGTATAGGGGCGTGTCTGAGGCTTTTGTCCTGGAGTGA
>NC_090749.1:38601776-38609276 GCF_036898095.1 Palaemon carinicauda | reverse complement strand
CAAATACCTGCTAGTATCGGAATTTCTCTGCCTCGGGGTCAGAACCTCAAGGGTGGATTAACTTCATGATAATAGATTCTGGTTGGCCATGGATTCGAACTCTGTTAAAAAAAAGTTGAGATTCCAGTGACTTACCACTTAGCCACAAGGAGTGATATATTTGATGACAACTCTTCCATACATATTCTTGTCAAATTCACACTCTTGCTCTTTATTATATATAGAGAAGATGGTACATTTCATCCTGCTTTGAAATTTGCAGTATTATTAATGCTAGTAATAATAGTAGAGAAAAAACACACCCAACAAAACCTTCCTTGTCTGAACCGATCTAAAAGTTGAGCGAAGACCTAAAAAACATAGGAAATCGAGTTACGGAGAGAACCCGCCGGTCCAAATTGAAAGGCGGGACCGGGGTTGGGGGCGGGTTCCCAAAGTTTGTACGGGAGTTGAAAAAGTTGATTGGAAGAGTTTATTTATCTGAGAGGTGGGATGGAGAGGCTCATTGTGGCTCTAATAGGATGGTTTAATGCGATTTGGCTTCTTTAAGATACTTAGTTGGCCTGCTGGGCCTGGCCCGGGTTGGGTGGCAGTTTGAGAAGGGAGATTATGGCTATTTTTATTTTTTGTTTTCGAATTTGTCGATTTTTGAGCCTTTGTAGTTGGTTGGGATAGGCTGGGTGTAGAATTTCAAAAGAAGTGACTGGAAAAAAACACGTTATTAAAGTGAAATAAACACAGGAACACCAATAAACATTAGGTTCTCCACCTCACCTAATCTAGGAGTCTTATCCTTACCCATTTACGTACCACTGTTTCCTTACTTATTTACCTACCGCCATATCCTTACTCATTTACCTACCGCCATATTCTTACTTATTTACCTACCACCGTATTTTTACCCATTTACCTACCGCCGTATCCTTAGCTCACCCCAAGATTAAGAGTCAACCCTGTGTTTGCCTCCCACCTGGCTTCACTCCTGGCAAGATAATAAAATCATAATATATCTTAAATCGTTAAACTATCTTCATATTATCGTATATCAGACAAAGATAAACAACAACATCCCCTTAATCAAAATGGATCTGATAAGCAATAAGAAAGTTTACGGCCACCCCAACAAACTATGTTGACCCCTTTAACTGGCCCTCCCTGGTCCTTACACCCGCCGCTCATGAGTGACATTTAAAATCTCAACAGTAAGCTAATCGTAAGTAAAAGAAATATAATCTATCCCAGAAATTCTGAGAAGAGTCTCTCCAGCCTCAGTGGTTCTTATGGCTACTCTTTCACTACTCAAAATTTCATGTTTTTAATCATGATTACCCGTGTTATGTCTGCTTAGTGTTTAGAGATTTAAAAGGTAGCTCTTGAGTGGCAGAGGTAAGGCAGAGGGCATTGTCCTACAACCCCAGCTAGGCCAGGGAGGGCCAGTTAATGATTTTTTATGACTCAGCAGTAGACCTGTGTATTCACCCAAGCTCCGTATCCATAGCTCATAAGAACGGTGTAGTTGCAGACACAACTAAAAACTTCTAGTCTTGAGTGAGACTTGAACTCCCGTCCAACAGATTGCGAGACAGGAACGTACTAGCTATTGCAAGTATTTTGTAGCATTGATATTTTGTGAATAGATACATCTTTGATTGATTTGGTTTAATCTTTTATTATTCATGTTAGTTTCGTAAGCTGTGTTGCCATTTAGTTAGCAATCATTTTTGGGGATGAATGTTCAAGGGATCATGCACATTCAGTTTTGGCCACCCATTCTCTAACTGACCATACCCAAAATAGATTAAGATTACTTAACGAGGAAACATTAATATGCATTAGTTACCCTTCTTTAAATAAACTAGACCTTGAAATGGCAGATATCACAAACTGTGTTAAATTTTAAATTTGAGTTTGGTTTTTTTGAACTTTGCTGAGTTGATTGTACATTGTTTTCTTATTTTTTATACACACACACACACACACACATATATATATATATATATATATATATATATATATATATATGTATATATATATATATATATATATATATATATATATATATGTATATATATATATATATATATATATATATATATATATATATATAAATTTTTCACATTTAGACGTGTTTTCTCATATTAGAATAAGCGATATATTTTAATACAATGATGTCTGCATTCTCTTACCGACCTCGGGATCAGAGTCCCAAAGCGAAACCACTCAAGACTATAGCATCTCACCGGTCGGGACTCGAACCCTGGTCCATGATACTTGTATGACAGTGACAGTACTATTTAGCCACGAAGAAAGATGGCTAAATGGTACTGTCACTGTCATACAAGCATCCTAGACCAAGGTTCGAGTCCCGGCCGGTCAGGTGTTATTGTCCTTGAGTGGTTTCACCTTTGGACTCTCATCCCAGAGTCGGTAAGAGGTTATTGTATTGAAATATATGACCTATTTGGATATTTATACATATATATATATATATATATATATATATATATATATATATATATATATATATATATATATATATGATGTATGTATGTATTACAATGAAAGATTAAAAGGCACTTATTATGAAACACCACTTAAGTAATTATGGATAGTTGATTGTTAATATATATATATATATATATATATATATATATATATATATATATATATATATATATATATATATATATATATATATATATATATATACATATATATATATATATATATATATATATATATATATATATATATATATATACATATACATATATACATGTATACATAAGTATATTCCGCTTGGGTGTAGTGTAATCTACACACAATATCAACTATGTAATGGAACACGTTAGCAAGCAACGTGTATAAATCATAACTCGTTTGATGCAAGACTAATGGACTTCAAGAAGACTTAACTCACTTATACCTGATTTCAGTTTAATCTCTCTCTCTCTCTCTCTCTCTCTCTCTCTCTCCTAATACCCCCAAAAATAATAGCAAACACACCTCATGACGTACGATTCGAAACCCTTTTTCTTGCTAATGACCAATAACAGTTCGGGACCGAATTATAATGAGCATATTTTCTCTCCTTCTTTATGACACTGTGTACAAATATATTCCTCACAGAGGGCAAACCTTTGATTGCCGGAGGCGAGATATGTATTCGGTGATAAAGTAAAGGGCTATTACATTTCCCCTTTACTTTATCACCGAATACATATCTCGCCTCCGGCAATCAAAGGTTTGCCCTCTGTGAGGAATATATTTGTACACAGTGTCATAAAGAAGGAGAGAAAATATGCTCATTATAATTCGGTCCCGAACTGTTATTGGTCATTAGCAAGAGAAAGGGTTTCGAATCGTACGTCATGAGGTGTGTTTGCTATTATTTTTGGGGGTATTAGGAGAGAGAGAGAGAGAGAGAGAGAGAGAGAGAGAGAGAGAGAGAGAGAGAGAGAGATAGAGAGAGAATGGATTTAGGGGTGCTTGAATGCCATGTTATAATTTTAGGGCAGGCGTGTGGAAAACGGTGATTTTCAAGTTTTCAGTTTATACTTTTCGATACGCACACACACGTGTGTATATATATATATATATATATATATATATATATATATATATATATATATATATATATATATATATATATATATATATATATACATACATATATATATATATATATATATATATATATATATATATATATATATATATATATATATATATATATATATATATATATATATAGTGTAGTAGGTGATACACATGCTCACTTATAGATTTAACCCTTCCTACCCCTACCCCTTTCCTTACTCCCACTTTCTCTACAGGGTATGACTACTACTTCTCGCAAGGGACGAGGGGAGGCTGACCAGGCATACGTTTGGCAATGCAGCTCAGCGTGCCTAAAAAGAAATATATGTATACGCAATATATATATATATATATATATATATATATATATATATATATATATATATATATATATATATGTATATATATAACGATTGAAATATCCCATTTTTCCTCAGCTCATTCATCACAAACGTTTTCACTTATGGACTTAAGTAACATGAATCAGATTTTTTAGTGTCTATTATTACGTCATCACCTCAGACCATGGCGTGCGTAAATGACCTCTTTGATTATCCCGATATTAATATATTCCTTGATGGCGGATAAAGGATAAATTATTTTTGGATATTTGATAGCATCAACGAAGGCTATATCTGTAGTCAGGTGTTTTGCGCTTAATCAAATCTTTATATAGAATGTAATTTCATTTGTTATATTCTGTTATATTGGATAAAGTAGGAGATTACGCTTGGTTTGATGTTTTTGTAATGTTAATTATAAGGATGAGTAAGTAGTGCTAAGGATCTCTGTGCTTACTGTAAGTTTAATATTATTGTTCAATGGTCGGATGTCGAGGGAGTTGAAGGGTTTAAATATTCAATTATGCTTTTGATATCTTTTTCTTTTCTTGAGTGATTAGTTTATACAATGGGATTATATTGTTTGATAGGAATTATTATTGTGTATTTAAATATGTACAGTGTACTATACATTAACATATTGTTCATATATATATATATATATATATATATATATATATATATATATATATATATATATATATATATATATATATATATATATATATATATTTATATATATATACATATATATTATTATTATTATTATTATTATTATTATTATTATTATTACTATCCAAGCTACAACCCTAGTTGGAAAAGCAAGATGCTATAAGCCCAGGGGCTCCAACAGGGAAAAATGGCCCAGTGAGGAAAGGAAATAAGGAAATAAATAAATGAAGAGAACAAATTAACAATAAATCATTCTAAAAACAGTAACAACGTCAAAACAGACATGTCATATATAAACTATTAACAACATCAAAAACAAATATGACATAAATAAACTATAAAAGACTCATGTCCGCCTGGTAAACAAAAAAGCATTTGCTCCAACTTTGAACTTTTGAAGTTCTACTGATTCAACCAACCGATTAGGAAGATCATTCCACATCTTGGTAACAGCTGGAATAAAACTTCTAGAGTACTGCGTAGTATTGAGCCTCGTGATGGAGAAGGCCTGGCTATTAGAATTAACTGCCTGCCTAGTATTACGAACAGGATAGAATTGTCCAGGGAGATCTGAATGTAAAGGATGGTCAGAGTTATGAAAAATCTTATGCAACATGCATAATGAACTAATTGAACGACGGTGCCAGAGATTAATATCTAGATCAGGAATAAGAAATTTAATAGACCGTAAGTTTCTGTCCAACAAATTAAGATGAGAATCAGCAGCTGAAGACCAGACAGGAGAACAATACTCAAAACAAGGTAGAATGAAAGAATTAAAACACTTCTTCAGAATACATTGATCACCGAAAATCTTGAAAGACTTTCTCAATAAGCCTATTTTTTGTGCAATTGAAGAAGACACAGACCTTATATGTTTCTCAAAAGTAAATTTACTGTCGAGAATCACACCTAAAATTTTGAAAGAGTCATACATATTTAAAGAAACATTATCAATACTGAGATCCAGATGTTGAGGAGCCACCGTCCTTGACCTACTTACAATCATACTTTGAGTTTTGTTAGGATTCAACTTCATATCCCATAATTTGCACCATGCACTAATTCTAGCTAAATCTCTATTAAGGGATAAACCAACCCTAGATCTACATTCAGGGGATGGAATTGATGCAAAGAGAGTAGCATCATCTGCATATGCAACAAGCTTGTTTTCTAGGCCAAACCACATGTCATGTGTATATAGTATGAAAAGTAATGGGCCAAGAACACTACCCTGTGGAACACCGGATATCACATTCCTATAATCACTATGGTGCCCATCAACAACAACTCTTTGAGATCTATTACTTAAAAAATCAATAATAATGCTAAGAAGGGACCCACCCACTCCCAACTGTTTCAGTTTGAAAACAAGGGCCTCATGATTAACACAGTCAAAGGCAGCACTAAAATCAAGGCCAATCATACGAACTTCCCCACCACAATCAAGGGATTTCTGTACAGCATTGGAGATTGTAAGAAGGGCATCACATGCTCCAAGGCCGTTACGAAAACCAAATTGCAAACTAGGGAGTAGATGATTACCTTCAGCAAACCTATTAAGACGTTTTGCCAGAAGACGTTCAAAAACTTTAGATAATATGGGAGTTATGGAAATTGGGCGGTAATCAGTGGGACTTGAGCTACCACAAACACATTTACATAGAGGAGTAACATTACCAATTCTCCAACTAGTGCTAAAAGCTCCCCTTCTTGATAACTTGCGCAAAATAACAGATAACTTTGGAGCTAAGAAATCTGCTGTCTTTATAAAAAATAAAGGAAAAATACCATTTGGGTCTACACCTCCATAAGCATCAAGGTCCATCAACAGAGCTTTAATCTCACGAGATCGAAAAGCTAAACTAGTTAGTTTAGCCTCAGGAAAACAGGAATTTATATATATATATGTGTGTGTGTGTATATATATATGTGATATGTGTCTGTATAAATATGTATATGTGATAAAGGATACATGGGTTTTGGAAGGACATGCCTGAGGCCTTTGTCGTGCAGTGAAGTTGTAATGGTTGATGATAATGATATGTTTATGCAAAAACGAATATATATATATATATATATATATATATATATATATATATATATATATATATATATATATATATATATATATATATATATATATATATATATATATATACACACACACATACCATTTTAGCTATGTTTCTAACATATGTAATTCTCAGAGTATCATATATAAGTCCAAACAAATAATAATTAATTACCTTTGGAGTAGTACCGGAAAGATATTTGTATAAGATGATTACATCTAACCAAAGTAGGGTTCGAACCTGCGCTTCGGAGATGGCTATGTAAGTGGACAATCTCCTAAACGGTCTATTTCTGGAAACTTTTACCCTTCAATCCATCTGTGAATCTTTTTATTTGCGATTGCTATGCCAAAGCTTTTTTTAAAATAAATAGTTTTGGCCAACATAAGTCAACAGCTTACCAGGTATTGTAGTTAATTTCATATTACAAAATACATCTGTAGTTATATATCTGTTGAGGCTATCGTCCTAATTATCAAAACAGAGTAAACTTTGCAGACCATCCTTCAAACCCCGGTTCATATGTTAATTAGAAAGTTAATAGTGCATTGTTCGAAGGCCAGTATCCTTAGACCAGTGTATAATTAGCAATTTTGATCAAGCTCTGTAACATTTATTGGGTCATTTTAGCATTTTAATAACGGGCAAAGAATATCCAGACTATTATTGGAATGAATGGTTCGTTCATAAAGGTTAATACTTCTATAATCAAGCTGGCCATTACGACCTTATTGACGTGATGGTTTTTTGACACGTAGCTTAGACGTAAGGGTAAGTGTTTTTTTTTTAAAGTGGAGAGAGAGAGAGAGAGA
>NC_090749.1:38591776-38599276 GCF_036898095.1 Palaemon carinicauda | reverse complement strand
TAGTCCTTAGCCATGTAGGCCTGGTTCTTCCAATTTAATATCGGCGTATACATATTTTTTTTTTATAAGGCGTCAAAAAGAATATATCTCCTTTCATCAGCGCCAAGCGCGAGACTGTCTCATCCCACTAATATATTCTGTCGGAATATATTCGATGAGAAAGTCTCCTGAGAAATGAGCTGGCTTCTCCCATCAACATCTTTTCACCTCAGCCTTTTTTCCAAGCAGCGTTGAGAGAACAGAAGAATCCGAGAATTTTGCAGTGGAGGGATTTGCCTTACAAACTAAGTAAGACTCTCTCTCTTTCCCCGGTGAGAGAACTGAATTAAAATGGAAGTAGGCGAGTGGATGGGTGATAGACTTCTTGCCAATGCATCTAGATTCCAGAGATGGAGACATGCAGCTGGAAATGTTGGTGAAATGACTCCTAATGCAATATTTTCACCTCTGTTTATACGTTTGGCGACAGTCTAAATCAAAACTTAATGATGCATTTTGATGAAAATTTTAGGATATGTCAGAAGTGGGGTAATTTAGGTGTTGAGATTTTGGTGGTGATCCGAATCACCATCCGGTTCCAGGATAATGATTATACATTAATTTCATTCACTGCCAACATATGACAAGGGGATAGCTTGGTCCGTAGAATTGAGTAAAATTTTGACAGTCTTCGTTGGTGAAGGAATGAAATCTCTGATTTCTCTATCTGGTGGTTATTATTGGTGACGGGTGACATAAATATTAAATAAAAGTGAACTCTATTTATGAAAATTTTGTAAGTTACCAAATCCAATATGCGTGTCTCCAAAATTGTGATTACGTTTTCCAAAATGTTTAATATTATTTGATTTTTACCAGATTGACTCATGCAGCTAGATTGATTGATTGATTATGAGTTATATGGTATAATCAACCAATCAATCTAGCTGCATGACTCACTCAAACCTTAGGGCAAAAAAAGTTAGATTTTTTAGTCAAGGTCGTAAATATTAGATAAAAATGAACTATAAACAACTTGTAAGTTACAAAACCCCTTATAAATCTTTTGAAATTGTAGTTATATCGACTAAAACGTTCAATATTTGTTTTTCTACCAGAATGTAAAAGGTAGGGGAAAAGAATATCTGCTCTGCGGGATTTTGTCTAAAGGAGCTAGCGTGAAAATTAAGTTGAAAAGATGAGTTGAAGCGTGAAAGGCGGTTATGTAAATATAGCTTGTGCAGAGATCTATTTTTAATAAGGAAAATTTATAGCATAAGAAACGGGTCATTAGCATTAAGACTATTAATGAAAACAGGAAAAACGAGCAATTAAAGATTTCAAGCCTTCGCTTAAGAAGATTATCAACATTTTCCACAAGTCTACGGACCAAGCTTCCCCTTTTAATATGTTGACCCTGAATGAATCTACTTATAATCATCATCATCATCATCATCATCTCCTCCTATTCCCATTGATGCGAAGGGGTCTGTTAGATTTCGCCAGTTGTCTCTATCTTGAGCTTTTAATTCAATACTTCTTCATCCGTAATCTCCTACTTCGCGCTTCATAATCCTCAGCCATGTAGGCCTGGGTCTTCCAACTCTTCTGGTGTCTTGTGGAGCCCAGCTGAATGTTTGGTGAACTAATATCCCTTGGGGAGTGCGAAGAGGATGCTTAAACACTCTCCATCTACCCCTCATCATAATCTCATCTCTTACAGTTACATTTCTATATCTGTGCTGCCATTTAACTCCCAATATCCCTCTGAGGGCTTTGTTCTCAAATCTTCTAAATTAAGTTGAGATTGCTTCATTGTCATACCATGACTCATGTCCATAGAGTAACACCGATCTCACTAAACTGATCAATTTTTATATGTAATTTCAGGCGATTTGATAATAATCAAAATTAGATGGGTTCTTCTGGAATATGTCTATCTCTTGTTAAAATTTTTTTTAAATCTTGCGAAAGGTTTTTAAGTAATCCTGTTCATAGAGAAACAAACATATAAATAAACGAAAGTCATTTTATTACCTCTTGGGGGGTTAATAAATCCTTTTTCTGAAGGAACAGTCATGTGATGGGAAGCTTAAAAATACCTTTTGACATATAAAATAAACCATCTGATCTATAAGCCATATCAGTTGATTTCTAAATAACTCTTTAGTTGCAATTAGCGATTAGTTAATAATGTATAAGCAATAATATTATTAACTGAACATTCGTCTAAATCTGTTTATTTTTCTTTGTAAATTATGAAGCGAATAGAAAAGTTTTAATAAATTTATAGAACTGGAAAAAAATATGATTTCATTTGAATATTTATGTGAAGAACGTAGATTTAAAAATATCTTATATATGAAAGTTATATGTGTCCAAATTACAAGGACAATCTTTGAGAATACTCCTTACAAAATATACCGCTGAATTTGCTGACAAAATTATCTGGATCCTGAAATATCCTTGGAAAATGTAGCTGCAGGTATCAGGTTGTCAGGTGATATTCTAATTATTTCAACGAAACAGAAAATATACCGATTTTCTGTTTAGAAACTCGCATGACTGACGCAAAATTAAAAATCCTCTCAATCAACCTACGCAGGCCAAGATGTGTAAAAATAAACTGTAAATTGCAAGAGAATATTGAATAGATGGAGGAAACAATAAATTAAAAAAATCTCGTTCGGTGATATGCTCAACGTTGAAAATATTAGGATTTCTTTGTCAGAGTTCATCATGATTATCCTGGAAACATTGGGCTTAGATAAAAAGGTTTTCTTTCGCCTGTTGATTGAGTTAGCGAAGCTTTGTTGTCCTTGACTTTACTTGGAGTATATAATCACCTTATCAATACTTTTTAGATGTTAAGGTAAAGCTTATAAAACGTAACTTTGAGTTTACTTGGAGAATAGAATGACCTTATCAATAATTTCTAGATTTTAAGTTAAAGCTTATGAAATATATCCATGATTTTACTTGCAGAATAATGTCCTTACCTTATCAATACTTTTCAGATTTTATGGTAATGCTTATAAAACTGATTTTACTTGGAGAAGAGAATGGCCTTAACATTAAATTTTACATTTCATTGTGAAGCTTATGAAATATATACTTTATTTTACTTGATGAATAGAGTGACCTTATCAATACTTTTTAGATTTTATAGTAAAGGTTATGGAATATATCTATGATTTTACTTAGAGAACAGAGTGACCTTTTCAATACAATTTAGATTTCATTGTAAAAGATATGCAACGTAGTCTTCAATTTACTTGGAGAAGAGAATTACCCTAACAATTCATTTTAGAATTCATGACGAAGCTTATGAAATATATAATTGATTTTACTTAGAGAATAGAATTCACTTATCAATAGTTAGTTAGTTAGCTATTTATTACCAATACTTATTTTAAGTTTTTATACAGTTGCAAACATACATTTAATTTTTTTTTATTACATTCAGTAAATCAAATAGTGCGTGAATTAAATTACAATAACTAATGATTGTCCATTATGATATTTACAACTTTTCATTGGCTTTAATGAACTCTAAATGTAGCCCTAGTCTAAGATAAAACACAAATTTCATTACAAGATATGAAAAATAATATTTACAGTGTTTACAGTTTTTCAGAGTTATATTGAATAATAAGTTGAGTTACACTGGATATATATTTACATAGTTCACGTTCGTCATTTTGGTTCATGCAATCTTCAAAGGAATTAAAGTTAATCCCTTCAAAATCTTCTCTTAACATGCGAGAGCAAACGACAGTTTAAGACGATAGGGATCTCATCCTGCACAGATCCACAAGGGCAAAGGATTTTTCATTTAACATTTTAGATTTTATGGTAAAACTTATGGAAAGTAGTGTTGATTTTACTTGGAGAATAGAATTACCCTAACAATACATTTTAGATTTCATTGTAAAGCCTATGAAACATAGTCCTGGTTTTCCTAGGCGAATAGAATAACCTAATCAATACGTTTTAAATTTTTTGGCAAAGAATATGGAACATAGCCTTGATTTTACTAGGAGAATAGAATGACCTTATAAATACATTTTAGGTTTTATGGTGAAATTGATGAATACATCTTAACAAACTGTGCATGTATGATTGATATTAGGGTTCCTTAACTCAAACGATTCATAAATAAAGACTATAATTAAATCTAATTATTGTATAATTATGTTAAAGGATCTTAAATCAGAAACCATAAATAGTAGCAACATTGACCACTGCATTACAATCATCTACCTTTCGTCCATGAGGTCAGAGTTGGATTATAAATCTGAAATTCTAATGTGCTTACCTGGCTGTTCTGGCCGGGCTAAATGTACTTATAGAATCGGCACTAGTGTCTATTAGAGCTATTAGGGCAGTGTAGAACTGGCTGCTATTATATTTAGACTTTATAATCATGGTATGCCATCACTAATTGGACGACTCTGTTAATTTAGATGATATTAATTTGTGTTGGCCCCAGGGGAGAAAAATATTGTACCAATATGAATTCGGTATTTACTGTTCTTAATTTCTATAGGGATTTGGGATTTGGGATGATTGCATGAACAGAATATATATATATATATATATATATATATATATATATATATATATATATATATATATATATATATACAGTATATAGTATATATATGTATATATATAAATATATACATATATATATATATATATATATATATATATATATATATATATATATATATATGCATATATATATCCATATATATCTATATATAAATATACATATAATGATTATTTATAAATACATACATACATATATACATATATATGTATATATATATATATATATATATATATATATATATATATATACATATATAAATTTATATATATATATACATATATATATATACATATATACATTTATATATATATATGTATACATATATATATATATATATATATATATATATATATATATATATATATATATACATACACACATACATACATACATACATACATATATACATACACACATTATATATATATATATATATATATATATATATATATATATATATATATATATATACATATATATATATATATACATATATATATATATATATATATATATATATATATATATATATATATATATATATGAAAATAATGAAAATACACACACATACACACACACGTATATATATATATATATATATATATATATATATATATATATGTATATATATATATATATATATATATATATATATATATATATATATAATGTGTGTATATACACACACATGTATATATATATATATATATATATATATATATATATATATATATATATATATATATATATACATATTTGTGTATAAATAAATAAATAAATATATATATATATAATATATATATATACATATTTATATATATATATATATATATATATATATATATATATATATATATATACATATTTGTGTATAAAAAAAAAAATATATATATATAATATATATATATACATATCTATATATATGTATAGTATATTTATATATTATTTTATTTATTTTCAGTTGCGCTTAGATCTCACCGTACATTGAGTTTGGGCAGAGGGAGTTGTCATACCCTAGTGAAAGGGGAGTGCGTGTATCTGCATTTCGGTATAAATATTTATCCGTCAATTTTTACGGGTCGTCAAAAGTAGTATATACATTATATATATCATATGTAGTGCGTGTGTTTGTAACTATTATTATTAATAGCTACTATACCCTCACGCCTATTATTACAGTCCCGAGGACTTAAAATTCTTGATGATAAATTAATAGAAACCCTTCGTATAAGACATAGAATACTGCTTTACCCGCTCTGCTACTCTTAAACATACACATATAAATTTTTTTTTTTTTGGATTTCTTTCTCTCTGTTCTCATATTGTGGTGAGGAAAAATTTCCATATATATGTGTTTTTTTTACCACTTATCATAATGGCTTTAGATTCTACAAATAATAATAATAATATTATTATTATTATTATTATTATTATTATTATTATTATTATTATTATTATTATTATTATTATTATTATTATTATTATTATTATTATTATTATTATTATTTTGTGAAATGAATTCACATAATCCTTCCAATTTGATGATGATGATGATGATGATGATGAATATTATTATGATTTATTATTATTATTATTATCTATATTAATACGATAGCGTGTGTGTTATTTATTTTGTGTCACGCTTTAAAGAAAACGGGAATAATTTCATGGTATCCTCGTGTGTCACGCTTTAAAGCAAACGGAAATAATTTAATGGCATACTTCAACAAATTCACATTAGACTTTGACTACATTACCAGAGCATTTTGTCTTTAGCAGCCTTTTTTTAAATATTAGACCAAAAATTGAGTTCTATCAAATTCCATAACCTAGATTATAAAATTAATCTCGGGCCTTTTCGTTTAACGACTAATCCGTTCTTATTGTGAAAGATTTTTCATAATTCTGATCACCCTTTGCTTTAAATCTTCCTAGAAATTACTCAATTTCCCGTCCGCCCATCATATTCAATGATCGTTAATAAAGCTCAAGGACAGACTTTCGATAAGGTTGGGATCTACCTACCTCAACCTTGCTTTACTCATGGACAACTTTATGTACCCTTCTCAAGAGCAAGGTCTATGAACATTGTAAGAGTGAAAATTTGTCCTCAGAATAATTCTACTTATGGCCAGAGAAGAGGAACTACCTTCACTAGAAATATTGAATATAAAGAGGTTTTGTAAATTGTTTCATGTATTGCTCATTTTAAAAATAAATATACAAGTCAAATCTCATCACATTTTATTCAAACATGAATATGTTACGAACAAGATATTTAGTATTGAAAATATCATTTTGTGTAATTTACGTGGGTTCTGCTAGTTATTATTATTATTATTATTATTATTATTATTATTATTATTATTATTATTATTATTATTATTATTATTATTATTATTATTATTGTCGTTGTTATCATTGGTGTTGTTGTTTGAGAGAACTTTATGAAAAAGTTTGCTTCATAATATTGATACATTTTGATGGTTTTTGGGTGAATTTCATTTTAATAATAATGATGATAATGAACGTTTAAGAAATAATTTCCCTTTGAATAATTTAACTTACTAGTTCCCATTTAACAACTTTAAAGAAATTAGTCTGATGAACACCTCTTCAGACATTCCCAACATATTTAACTTACTAATATAAACCAACACCTTTAATAAGACCACTAGCTCCTATAGGTAAGGTTACACGGTTTACACACCTTTACTCAACTTGTTCATTAATTGAACAGTTTGAAGCCTTTAACCTACTTGTCTTGGGGAAAACACAATTGGTCAATACGACCTCTGGCCTTCCCTAAAGCCACGTTGCTCTTTGCTGCACTGGGGCTAGTCTTACCTGCCCGTACTTTTTCTTATCAAGGCTTTGGTTGTTTTTATCATTACTGCAAAAAT
>NC_090749.1:38581776-38589276 GCF_036898095.1 Palaemon carinicauda | reverse complement strand
AATTGCAGTGCAGTAGTTAACCATTTAGTGGAGAGAGAGAGAGAGAGAGAGAGAGAGAGAGAGAGAGAGAGAGAGAGAGAGAGAGAGAGAGAGGGGGGAATTTTAATATTAAATGTAATTGTGAGGTCCTGCGTATTAATGTAGTAAAAGAGCTGTGGAGTTATATTTTTTTTTCCAAAAGTCATAATGTATTCAGTTGCTCTGGGAAAAGAAATAAATAATTGTTAAGTATAAAGAGGCTAAAATACTGCAAGCATATTATCATATATCTCAGCTCGGTTATTTGATATTGCTTTTTTAACTTTGATGAAATATGAGAAAATCCAGTTTATAAGATAGTTTTGCATGAAGTTTATGTATTTACACATTGAAGTGTAGCGATAATGATAATAATAATAATAATAATAATAATAATAATAATAACATTGCATTTCCTTTGTCATTTTATTCTTCACATTATTTGGTCTTTTCATATTCCTTGTCCTTATGAAATTCCACCATCCTTGGGAATGTTGTTGTTATCCAAATAAGAAAACTACACAGGTCCCTTCATTTATTTCAATATTTTTATATATTTTCTTCGAGTGTTTATTTTGTATTATTGTTATTTATACTATTATGATGAGGAGAAAACGGATTTCAATTAATAGTGGCACAAAGAACAGTATTAACATTGTTAATGTTGATTTCCATTACACATAATGCTTAGTAATATTTCCAGTATTAGCGATGATACTGTGATAATAATTATAATGATATTTATTATTAAAATAAATGATATCCAAGTATTTAGAAAAGGAGATTGTTTATAAGTATTATTTATATTACTTTGAAAGTAAGCTTCTTTGTTTTTATTTAAGGTTTGGTGTAAAAAAAAAAAAATGCATTTTGTTGCTAATTATCGAACTGGGAATTGATTGAATAATTCTCTCTGACTGTTTTATTCTTATTGGTTGAGTTTTTCTGCTATTTAGAATATGTACTTTTCATTTTATAGAATGAATTTAAGCTCATTCTATTTTGCAAGTTCTATCTTTTAACGCGTTTGAAATTAGAACAAAAAACTTATCATTTCATTATATCAATATATCTATGTTGTCTATAATCTCTCAGACCTAAACATTATATTTATATGTTTAGTATATCTCTATAAAACGGACCTGTTATACCTTCCAAGCATTGCAACAACGGATGTTAGTGGACAAGATTGTATTAAACCACTTCAGTAAGACATTTCACAAATGAAAAAGTCTGCTACAATAAAATAAACGTGTTTGAAGTTGTGCTTTTTTGAATTAGTAGTAGATTGGTTAAGGCACAAGCCACCCCTTGAGATACTACACTTAGAGAGTTATTTTCCTCTTGACTGAGCAGATAGAATTACACCGAATAGTTTGGCATATTCTTTACAGTCTCCCTTTTTTTTAATATTTCTGACAACACTAAGGTAACCAAAAAATTCCTCCTCACTCATGTTGTTAACTACTGTATAATGACTGCTGAGTGGCTACTCAACTCTTGGTAAGGGTAGGATAGACTCTTTAGCTATGGTAAACAGCTCTTCTAGGAGGACAATTCAAAATCGAACCATTATTCTCTATTATTGGGTATCGCTATAGCCTCTATACCATGGTTTGCTAATCTCTCTGATTAGAGTTTACTTGTTTGAGGGTACACTCAGGCACACTATTTTATATTTTCTTATTTCTTTTCCTTACAGGGCTATTTTCCTTATCTGAGCCCTTGGTCTTATAGCATCCTGCTTTTCCAACTAAGATTGTAGCTTCTCTAGTTATAATAATGATAATAATTTCTATTTAACTGTGTTCTATGTTTTTTAAATCGATATCATATTGTGATTTTTCGTATCATCAAAGACTGAAGTGAATCATTGTTATTTCTTAAAAAATATCATTCATTAAACCTCTTTTCAAAATTATGAAATTGAGGGTTTTTTTAATATTAGATTAACACAATGTAAATCATCATTATTATAATTTTCTCTCTCTCTCTCTCTCTCTCTCTCTCTCTCTCTCTCTCTCTCTCTCTCTCTCTCTCTCTCTCTCTCTCTCTGTTCCCCCATTAATTGAATTCATTTGTTTCTCGCAGTTCTTCTTTTGTAACCGTTGTGAATTCTGTAGTGTGCATATGTATATATATATATATATATATATATATATATATATATATATATATATATATATATATATATATATATATTTATATATATATATATATATATATATATATATATATATATATATATATATATATATTTACCAAAACGTCTCCTTTTGCCTTTGCTCTCTCTCTCTCTCTCTCTCTCTCTCTCTCTCTCTCTCTCTCTCTCTCTCTCTCTCTCTCTTTTAATTCAATTCATATATGTATCTCACAATTCCTTTCCCGCAACTGTTACGAATTTCCTATTGTTAATTCTTTTTTCGTCAAGACTACTCCCTCTTGCCTTGGAATACTCTCTCTCTCTCTCTCTCTCTCTCTCTCTCTCTCTCTCTCCTCTCCTCTCTCTCTCTCTCGTAACATCATTTGAAATTGAATTAATATAAAATGTTGGTTTTGCGACAAGCTCTAAATGAAGCCCCTCTCTCTCTCTCTCTCTCTCTCTCTCTCCTCTCTCTCTCTCTCTCTCTCTCTCTCTCTCTCTCTCTCTCCAATGAAAAGAGGAAGGAAACTGAACTGACAGCACTCAATTTAATTTAAAGAATCTCTCTCCCCACAATCTTCAAGTCAGGGTGCGTAGATGAGAGAGAGAGAGAGAGAGAGAGAGAGAGAGAGAGAGGAGAGAGAGAGAGAGAGAGAGAGAGAGAGACTGGGTTGTGTCTTCAAATACAAGATGAAGAGGAGAAGGAACGCAAGATGAAGATAGGGAGAAGGATGCAAGCAAGGATGATAGTCTTAATGTAAAGAAGGAAAATTTAAGATAGATGACTTGAGAAAAACTGTTTTTTTTTTTTTCGGTTCTGGTTTTAATCACATATCTTCCGGCGGAAGTAAGACGATTTTCTGTTTGGAATTTTATTTTATTTGATCGTGCTCTTGTGAAACAGTTGAACCTAGCCGAAGGCGACTCGTCCAGCGATGATGGTATTTTTTTCAGTTTATTCTATTTGAATTTCAATCTGGATTTTGTGTAGTGTGTTTCTTATACTTGCTAAAATCTTTGTATATATATATATATATATATATATATATATATATATATATAATATATATATATATATAATATATATATAATATATACATATATATATATATATATATATATATATATATATATATATATGTATATATACATATATATATATATATATATATATATATATATATATATATATATATATATATATATATATATATATATGTATATATACATATCTACATATATATATATATATATATATATGTATATATATATATTATATATACGATTATATGTATATGAGCATATATATATATATATATATATATATATATATATATATATATATATATATATATATAATATACATTATGTATATATATATATATATATATATATATATATATATATATATATATATATATATATATATATATATTTATATATATATTATATATACGAGTATATGTATATGAGCATATATGTATATATATATATATATATATATATATATATATATATATATATATATATATATATATATATTATATGAGTATATATATATATATTATATATATATATATATATATATATATATATATATATATATATATATATATATATATATATACAGGGGGTCCTCGGGTTACGACGCTGATCCGTTCTTAAGACGCGGTGTAACCCGAATTTCTGTGTAAGTCGGAACACCATAAATATACGTACTGTACTGTACTGTAAAGTATTACTGTATACTGTACTATAATAAAATGTATCAAATGACATAAAAACAATATTAGAAAAAGAGAAAACAATTCCTTACCACATGAATTAAAGTAAATATCAATAAAAAAAGAAAACAATTCCTTACCACATGAATTAAAGTAAATATCAATAAAAAAGAAAACAATTCCTTACCACATGAATTGAAGTAAATATCAATAAAAAAAAGAAAACAATTCCTTACCACATGAATTAAAGTAAATATCAATAAAAAAAGAAAACAATTCCTTACCACATGTACGTGCGGTTAGGCATGCGCTTCCAGAATAAACCTGTCTCATCCGCATTGAACACCTGATAAGCAGAATAACCCCCCTCCCTAATTATCTCAGCCAACGCTTTAGGAAATTCACTTGCTGCTTTCTCATCCCCACTAGCAGCTTCACCTTGCACTTTAAGATTATGGTAATTGGCCCGAGCCTTAAATCGCATAAACCAACCCTACTAGCCGAAAACTCTTCACTTTCACTTTCTCCCCCCCCTTTCTTTTTTCAACGCTTCAAACAACCTTTTAGCCTTCTCTTGAATAACCATTAAGCTCACTGGAATACGCCGTTGATTTTGATCTTCCAACCAAAGCACTAATAACCTTTCCATTTCGATAATTAAACCACTACGCTGTTTCGTTATCACTGTTGCTTTCATTGGAGCAGATCCTTTTACGTGTTCAACAATGCGCTCCTTATCTTTAAGGATAGTAGCCACGGTCGAACGGCTAAGGCCAAGCGATCGGCCAATGTTCGTTGGCGTTTCACCGTTTTTAGACCGGTTAATAATGTCTATTTCACTTCCCATGGTGATGGCCTTCCTTTTCTTCGATGCACTACCATCAGAAGAATCTGCCTTGCGCTTTGGAGCCATAATGAAGGGCAAAAAGTTCAAAAAAACGATCAAACACGTGAGAGAAAGAACAGGCAATCACAACCAAAAATGGCGTATGAGTGGAACTGAGCGACGCCGTCTTCCTCGCCCACAACCACCGCAAAGCGTATTCATCCACCGCGCGCTAGAAACTAGTTCGCAATTGTTTACGTCGCTTACGACGCTAACGGTGTAAGACGGAACGACGCTTAATATTATTTTTATATTTTTATGGGGCGCGTTCGTAACGGCGAAACCGCGTAAGTAGGGACCGTCGTAACCCGAGGACCTACTGTATATATATATATATATATATATATATATATATATATATATATATATATATATATATATATGTATATATATACATACATATATATTTATATATTGTATATATATATATATATATATATATATATATATATATAATATATATATATATATATATATATATATATATATATATATACGAATAATCTAATTCTGATAGGGGTTGCTTAACTTGATGAAAGGGCTTGTGTATTGCCATGATAAGCATAGCTGTACTTGTGAAGACTACCTCATACTAGGTTGGCTTGCTCGAAGTGATCAGAATAATATCTCCCCCCATCACTGCGTGGTGATGAAAACGGGCTAAACTCCAGACACGAATAAGGACATGTCTGAGGCCTTTGTCCTGCACTGGACTAGACAAGGGTGCATTTGTTGTTACTGTTAGTGTGGTATATGTATATACATACATACATACATACATACAATCATTGCTTCACTTTGGTTGGGTGAATAGACTTCCTGTTTCCTGGAAAACCATTGTGGCAGCTGTTTACGAAAGCTTTGAGTTGAATATCTGTGGCTAATGAACTGTTTGAATCCTTTTCATTCACTAGGAAGAAAATGTGTCTGAAACAACGAATGGAAAAAATAGATCTTTTCGTAAAGAAATATTTCAATAACAAGAACTTGTTTTTTTTAGTAAAGAAAGCTTAAGAAAAAAAATATAATTTTGATTTCTAATCCTAAAATTTAGTTAATATCGTGAACACAGGTTATAAAATGAAATTAGTAAATAAATATAATTACTACTTTCCTCTCACTAACTTCTACTTGGCAATTAATCCGTCTCATTGCCACATACCTCAAGGCTTTTTAATTTAAGGGAAAATCTTTTCCCACAAGCTAAAAATAGACTGAGTAAACTTCAAGATGTTTTTAGGTAGTGGACTGATGATGAAATAGTGATAGGGAATTATTAATTAGGAGAGGTTTGAAATTTAGAATTTGTAAGTTAATTTGGTTTAGAGAGTCATTGAACTAGAGAGAGTAGTAACCATACTCCTTGTTGATAACTTGAATGGCATTACCTTTCAGAATATTATTATTATTTTTTTTTTATTATTAATTTTATTACTATTGTTATTATTTTTATTTTTATTATTATTATTATTATTATTATTATCATTATTATTATTATTATTTTTATTATTGATTTTATTACTATTGTTATTATTTTTATTATTATTATGATTATTATTATTATTATTATTATTATTATTATTATTATTATCATTATTTTTCTAATACGAATAAAGTTACAACTCTATATATAAGCTGGATGCTATAAGCCCAATGGCTCGATTAGAGATAAATAGCCTGGAGTGGAAAGGAAATAAAGAATTAGATAAACTACACGAGAAGTAATGGATAAATAATATAGAATATTTTAAGATCAGTAAATGTGTCATACATAAAGCTTGAATATATATATATATATATATATATATATATATATATATATATATATATATATATATATATATACATACATATATATATTGTATATATATATATATATATATATATATACATACATATATATATATATATATATATATATATATATATATATATATATATATATATATATATATATGTATATATATATGTATATATATACATATATATATGTAAATATATATGTATATATATATATATATATATATATATATATATACATATATACATATACATATACCTCTATATACATCTATAAACATGTTTTGTCTTGCAGTGGACCAATTACGGCTGATTACGATGATGATGATATATCTATCTATCTGCATAGACATTATATATATATATGTATATATTATATATATATATATATATATATATATATATATATATATATATATATATATGTATATATGTATATATATATACATATATATATTATGCACCAATTCATGCAATCAACTATAGACGTGAATTTTCTCTCTTGTTTAATTCCCAATTCCTCCCTTGATCAAATGAGTCATTCTAATAAGTTTCTGATTGCATCAATTAAACTAACACCTCACTTCTTCCTTCTCATCTATTGAGAAGTCAATTAGCTCAATCCAGGGTGCAATTTGATAAAAAGTCTCTCTCTCTCTCTCTCTCTTTCTCTCTCTCTCTCTCTCTCTCTCTCTCTCTCTCTCTCTCTCTCTCTCTCTCTCTCAATATGACCACCATTTCCATATGAAATTGAATGTAAACAAGAAATAGAATACATAATTTTGTAGAGAGAGAGAGAGAGAGAGGAGAGAGAGAGAGAGGAGAGGAGAGAGAGAGAGAGAGAGAGAGAGAGAGAGAGAGAATAAATCAAATTAATGAGAAATGTACGAAAGTGAGAGACTGCATGATTAACATAATTGACCCGGTGT
>NC_090749.1:38568222-38575722 GCF_036898095.1 Palaemon carinicauda | reverse complement strand
ATCATATATAGTCATGATAGAAACTGGATTATTTGTCATCCAAGAGTCACAGGATCTATTTACATACTTCTTCAGTGGTCCGTAAACACTTATATCAAGCTGTTGCATCCTATGAGAGCAGTGTGGGGGGAATGAAAAAGCAACAATTCCCTTTGCCTTATAATTATTCAGGCCATCTATGGACAGGTGAAACTCATGATTGTCTAGTAATAAAAGCACTGGGCTCTCTTTTCAACATTTAGTATGTTTCACAAAATGGCTAAGAAACCCAACAAAGTCAGACTCTTTCATCCACTCTGATGGATTAGCTGCTCCTGAACTACCTGGAGGGCTATTAATCAGGAAATGTTCATCAGTTATTTTCTGACAATAACGTGTAAGAGTTCGAAATGGAATGCCGAAATCATTTGCAACCCCTCTTCTTGACTTGTGTTCAAACTTTACACATTTGACAGCCCTTAGAATCACCTCAGGTGGAGTTAAGGCTCGTTCAGTTTTTCTTTGGTAAGTTCTAACTATGTCAAAAAAAAAAAACAATGGGAAAATTGCTGTAATATTGCCTAAAAGTGTCCACAAATTAATAAGAATGTCTTTGGGGCAAGTTGGCACAGTGCCAACTTGCCCCAGTCTTGCTGTGCCAACATGCCCCAACCAAGAAACTGTTATTAAAACGGGATCTGATGAATAACCTTACACTTTAAAAACTTTGTATTATTGTCAATTTATTTCCATATTTCAAGAGATATCCAAGCTAGAAAACATTCAGCATATCAAGTAATTTAGCACATGTTTTAGCAAACAATAGTAATTTCTCAGATTTTACTTAACATCATCAAAATCAAACTTTTGACCATAAGTCAATTCTCGTACAATGTATCCTGATGGCGTTTTCTTGGTAAATAAACAAACATACAGTGACCACGTGGTAGTGATATCAGAGCTATCTGTCGTCAAACATAGGAAATATTGCAGTTGTGCCAACTTACCCCTGTAGCCAACTAGCCCCGGTCTCCCCTATATATATATATATATATATATATTTATATGTTACTGCTGGTGTTACTGTTATATTTATGTAATTCTTTTATGTTTTTGCAACTAGTTTAGAAAAGTTATTGTTTTTATTTACATTAATGAAGTAGTCAAAGCTGTTGTCGGCATAGCGATACCCACATCCATTCTTCTTTTTCTTCTTCCTCTTTGTCTTCTTCTTCTTCTTCTTCTTCTTCTTCTTCTTCTTCTTCTTCTTATACGCGACCAATAAAAAGGAGGGATAAATAATCAGATCTGCATGGACACGCACACCCGTCTTGCCAGGGTATGGCTACTTTATCTTCTCCCTACTCGAGGGACACGGAGAGTTCAGCGTGATAGAAAAAATAATAGACATTTATATACACATACATATATTGTGTATATATATATATATATATATATATATATATATATATATATATATATATATATATATATATATATATATATATAAATTTGTGTGTGTGTGTGTCTGTGTCTAATCAAATGTTTGCTCTTTATAATATAGGGGATATTAATATTATCATTATTATTATTATTATTATTACTATTATTATTATTATCATTATTTCTAGTTGTATAATACTTGCAGTACAAATAACAGAAGAAACTTTGAAACTGTGGCATTTTTTTTCTGCAGAAAAATCAAACCACCTTAGAAAGTTTTATCACATTTTTCCGCATAATTCTGGTCACATATGAAGTATCGCTATTGTTATCTGTTAAGTGCATGAAAATGAACCATAAGTACCACTCAAGATAGAGAGGGACGTACCACACTCCCTCCAAGTGGTCCAGGGTACACTTAGTTCAGGAAGTGACCTGATAATGGGTCACCAGTGATGGACGTGGCGTGATAATAGGTCACGCGGACTGATGAGGTTGTTGGCTGTTAAGTTCAACCTCTGTTCGTTTCTTTTATTAAGGGATGCACACGGACACAAACACTCGTGTATATTAATACACATACACGCACAATGTATCTTTTTCTGAGTGGTGATACCCTTAACTGGGTGAAACGGTTACCGTATCACCATGATTAGCAAAGCTATACTTGGTTAGTTTGCTTCGGGTGATCAGACTGAAGTCTCCCACCACTACCCAACCCTAGACATGAAGAAGGGCGTATCTGAGTCCTATGTCCCGCAATGAACTGTAAGCGGCTGTATTGTTATTGTTATTTATATGCCACTAAATTTCAAAAGCTAAACTGAAATGATTGACGGCCCATACATAAAACCTATTCACAAATATATATAATACACTACAAATTTACTGAGATTACGTTTTGGATGGCGATTAAGATATAAAAGATTCTGATTTCTTTATCTTTAGTTAAAAAATCACTTTGTAAAATGATGGTAATGATAAAAATAATGATTATAATTAACCCATGAGCCCTTTAATCATCACATCGTCCATACTTTACTTTACTTACTTTTAGAGGTTTATTTCTCGCCCTCCATCAAACACTAAAGGTCTGTTCAGGCGGGCCTTGGTGTATGAAAAAATAATTCCTTTTCCAGTTAATATTTTGCTCTGTATCGTTATCAGTTATTTCGCTAGCATTTGTATTCAGGCTTAATAGTTTTCAGGTCACTATTATAACACTTTCTAAAAAGATAAGTTTTCAGGTTTTTCTTGAAGGCAGCCACATTTGTGCTATTCTTGACATCGAGTGGAAGGTCGTTAAAGAGTCTCGGTGCAGCATAACTGAACGTTCTTCCTCCTATTGCATGATTCACACTAATTTCGAATAGTCTATGTGGGTCATCTGCATGTCTAACTCTTACAGTGGCGCTGGTAGCTTCAGGGTAGGGGATCAAGCAATCACGAAGATATTTTGGCTTATCACCTGTAAGTGCTTTATGAGTCAACAAGCAAATTTTAAATTCAATCCTAGCCTTAACAGGTAACCAATGTAGATCGATCAGTGCAGGAGTTATTCTCTCCCGAAATTTAATGCCTTTTATCAGTCTAGCCGCCCGGTTTTGCACATTTTGAAGCTTCCTTAGTAGTGTATTGGGCAATTTGTAGTACAGAGAATTGCAATAATCAAGCCTTGATATTACATGACTCACCACTAAAATTTTTGTACTGCCCTCTGTTAAATATTTTCTAATAAATGCTATGTTTCTCAGGTGATAGTTACACACTTTCACTGTGTTCACAATTTGGTCCTTCATTGACAAATTACAGTCTATCAGTACACCCAAATTTTTCACGACAGGCACAATCCCAACATCAGCATCACCAATTTTTATACTTTGAATTAACTGGTAATTCTTCAAAGCCACCCTTGTGCCGAAAAACATACATTCTGTTTTATCATCATTTAATTTGAGCTTTTTCCTCTGCATCCATGTTTTTATTTCAGTCATTATCTCATCAATTTTCTTCCCTGTATCTTGTGTTGTTGAGATTGAGAGGTAAAACTGAGTATCATCTGCATATAGTTTGAAACCCACTTTTTGTTTTTTCAAGATGTGTGATAGCTCAATAGTATATATGTTAAACAAGATAGGGCCCAGGACACTACCCTGTGGTACACCCTTCATAAGTATTCTCTCATTGGATCGGTTTCCAGAAACTTCTACAATAGTCTTCCTGTTCACTAAGTAACTTCGCAAAAATTTCAGTGCTTCCTGAGTCACTCCAATAGACTTCAAGTCGTCAAGTAAGTACTCGTGCACAACAGTGTCAAAAGCAGCACTAAGATCTAACATAATTAAAATTCCACACTTTCCCCCATCAAGAAGACCTATCATATCATTCATTATTGAGCACAAAGTAGTTTCTGTAGAATGATTAGCTCTGTAGGCCGATTGATTTTCCGGGAATACCTGTAACTCGTCAATATGCGCCCACAATTGCTCACTTATGACTTTTTCAATAAGCTTTGACATGTAGGATAAATTTGAAATGGGCCTATATGAATTTAGCTCGTTTACATCACCTTTCCCTTTGTAAATTGGTTTGATCAACGCAGTTTTTTCACAGCTAGGAAAACAGGATTGCGATATACTTAGGTTAATTATGTTCAGGTAAATATTATATACGACTTGTTTGTTTGGAGCTTCACTTATTGAACTGTTTGGGAAAGGGTCGTTTCCACAATATGTATTCTTCATCTCTCTCATAACCTTTAACAAGTCGCACATATTTATCTCCCTAAATTTTATTAACTTCCTTCCCTCCTTCATTGGCATAGCTGACTGTCCCTCCAGGTGATTTTGGGGGAAGCCTCTATAGATTTTATCAATTTTTTCACTAAAGAATATAGCAAAACTCTCTGCACAGACATTGTCAGGCAAGACATATTTTTTCTTTAATCCCATCAAATCATCAAGGTTTTTATGAAAGTCCTTCATGTTATTAGCTTTTTTTACATTCGCCGTTGTAGAATTTTCTTTTTGTTTTTTCTAACAGGATGTTATAGTCATTTCTGGCCTTGTTATATAGATTTCTGGCTTGTAAGGATTTGGCTCTTTTCCATCTACCTTCCATCTTACGTCTGTGTCTTTTTGCCTTTAATAGTTCACTATTATACCATCTAACATTTTCGCGTACCACTATTTGTTTGTTCTTTATGGGACACATAGTATCGTACATTTTTCCAAAGTTGTCGTTGTATTTCTTGGTATAGCACCCAACACATTCTATGTCTACCATATGTTCACATTGTGTGTTCACAAAAGACATTTGCGCTACACTAGCTTCAATAAAATTCTCAGCATCAAAATTTTCCCGTTCCCTATATGTGATCCATTTTTTCAATACTCTGGTGCAATTTATATTAACATTAAAGGTGATGAGTTTATGTGTTTTTGAGATCTCAAAGTCTGGTTCCACTTCAAGGTTTTTTATTAGGTCTGAGTCTTTTCCACATATGACCAAGTCGAGTGTATGACCACCTACTGACGTTGATACCAAAACACTATTTATTAAATTAAACATCTCAAATACTTCCTTGAGTTCTTTAGCCTTATTATCATTTTCATCATCTACCCAACAGTTGAAGTCTCCACCAATTAATGTATTTTTAATATTGTCCACCACACCCACAAGAATACTAAATTCTTCAATGAATTTAGTCATATTACTCGCTGGTGGTCTATATAATGATATTATATTCAATACCTTATTGTTTCACAACAGCCAGAACTATCAAAGGTAATGAGTCACCAACAGGTATATTTAGCACGTGTTGGACTACGTGGAAGCGAGTCCTTGTAAATTATCTGTTAATTATAAACACGAATTCATTAGCTTAGACGAATGCTCCACAATATGTCTTGAGTGTCACGGCAGGGAACTATTTGACGTAGGGGAAATGAACGGGGAAATGATGGAGAGAGATGAATAGAGATGTTTTAGAAAGCGTTTCAGAACGTGATTGTGAAGGCAAGATATTTGTTGGTTCATTCTTCGTTGTGACAAATTGGAGAAAATATATTAAACTAGTGTGTGCGACCCGTCATAAATTATGATTAGATATACAGATAGATATGCATGCATGCATGTACGCACACACAGTGATCTCTCGTGGTAACCCTTTTCACCATGGTATGACTACTTCCTATCTACCTACCTGAGTGATGGGGAGAAAGCGAACAGTTGTGCGTCTGGTAATGCCGCTGAGCGTATATATATATATATATATATATATATATATATATATATATATATATATATATATATATATATATATATATATATATATATATATATATATATTATATATATATATATATATATATATATATATATATATATATATATATATATATATATATATATATATCCACATATTTGCTAATAAATATACATATACATACATACACACACACACACACACACACACACATATATATATATATATATATATATATATATATATATATATATATATATATATATATATATATATATATATATATATATATCGAGAGAGAGCCAGACTCTTGCTCTTTATTATGTAGGGGAGGTATAGTAAATAACAAGAATGCATTTATATTTATCAAGCACATTAGCCTTAAAAGAACGCTGATAGCTACTTTAATGGAAAAACATGAAATTTGAGAAAAGGCAAGTGTCACTGGCACACCTACATTTTACCTGCTGTTATGTGGACTGACCTCATTTAGCAGAAAACTTACAACTTCCAACACATTCGCAGAATGATATTGAGTATTGCTTCGAACTAACACCTACAGAAGCACAATATGTTGTTCTTTTTGGTTATGAGGTCTTTTTCTAAAATATTTTTCAGTCATTTATAGAGAGTTGCGAAATTTATTGGATAATAAACAAGTGATTACGAGGCAGATGATAAAAAATGAAATGTTATGCCAGCCAGTCTATGATGAGTGATTTTATGGGGATACAGAAGTAGTAAGATCATGTCAAAGTTTGGTGTCACAGGCATCTGGGTATCCAAAGGCCTAGAAAAGGTGTCTGCTGTCAGTGAGGAATGTTCTCAATTGTAGCAGAGTAGCAAGAGAAAGTTACTACAGTTTCAGTTACCATCTTTAATTTTCTTTGAAAAAGATAAAACAGATATTCGGTAATGTACGATATCCATTTCGAAATAGAAATCTTTTAAATTTCCAAAAAATATATAGGTATTTTATCGTTTGTTGGTTTAGCTGTTAAACTCTGTTACATAACCCCATGTAGTTCAGCCCGGGCCATCGTCTCTAAACTGGCCGTAAAATATTTTGCCGAAAAAAATATAGTTCCAGTCAGACTTGGTTCTTGTTCCAGTCTTCAGACACTTACGTAATGTCCTAGAGTCAAGACTTCCATTTGCAACCATATTAAACATGCTCAGTCATACTTAACGGTGTTGGTGGAGTCGATGACAAAAGAATAGTTTAGAACAGGTTGACCCACCAGAACACTAATCAAGTCCAAAATTGTCCAAAGGCAAACACTCAGGTGGTGTGACGTAACTATTAGGAAAAGCACAGGATTAGCTCTTACTCAGTTAGTAGTGGACTGTGTAGGTATAGCAGGTGTTGGGATAACATCTGTGAGGCTTCCGTTTTCTTTTATCTAAGTGGGAAACTAAAGGAAAAATGTCAACCTCATTTATACGTGTCACTTAATGAGATATAATGATATACAAAAGGGACGGGCGGAAAGAGAGAGAGAGAGAAAAAAGAAGAGGTGTTCATAACAATGACGTCCCTACTGCGCCGCTATTGGTGGTGTTTAGTCAGAAGCCCTGCCAAGCTGCGCCAGCAATGAGTGGTAGTTGATTGACTTATTTTCCTAGAGTAAATTCTTTAGGAAAAATTCTAAATGTTAAACGTGAAATTTCCTACGGATATTTGGTATGTTATGAGCATAAACAATTGTGTGATTGTTAAACAATTAAAATTTACAAACAAAGAATGGTAAAGAAAATATGAAATTGCCTAACTATATTCAAACTTCTTATTGGTAATTAACCTTTTTCTT
>NC_090749.1:38560722-38563222 GCF_036898095.1 Palaemon carinicauda | reverse complement strand
TGGCCATGGATTCGAACTCTGTTAAAGAAAATTGAGGTTCCAGTGACTTACCACTTAGCCACAAGGAGTGATATATTTGATGACAACTCTTCCATACATATTCCTGCCAAATTCAGACTCTTGTTCTTTATCATATATAGAGAAGATGGTACATTTTATTCTGCTTTGAAATTTGTTGTATTATTGATGCTAGTAATAATAGTTGACCCAACAAAACCTTCCTTGTCTGACCTGATCTTGAAGTTGAGCGAAGACCTAAAAAACGTAGGAAATCGAGTTATGGAGAGAACCCGCCGGTCCAAATTGGAAGGCGGGGCTGGGGGTGGGGGCGGGTCCCCAAAGTTTGTACAGGAGTTGAAAAAGTTGATTGGAAGAGTTTATTTATCTGAGAGGTGGGATGGAGAGGCTCAATGTGGCTCCAATAGGATGGTTTAATGCGATTTGGCTTCTTTAAGATACTTAGTTGGCCTGCTGGGCCTGGCACGGGGTGGGTGGCAGTTTGAGTAGGGAGATTATGGCTATTTTTTATTTTTCGTTTCCGAATTTGTCGATTTTGGAGCCTTTGTAGTTGGTTGGGATAGGCTGGGTGTAGAATTTCAAAAGATGTGACTGGAAAAAAACACGTTATTAAAGAGAAATAAACACAGGAACTCCAATAAACATTAGGTTCCTCACCTCACCTAACCTAACCTAGGAGTCTTATCCTTACCCATTTACGTACCACTGTTTCCTTACTTATTTACCTACCGCTGTATCCTTTCTTATTTACCTACCACCGTATTTTTACCCATTTACCTACCGCCGTATCCTTAGCTCACCCCAAGATTAAGTGTCAACCCTGTGTTTGTCTCCCAACTGGCTTCACTCCTGGCAAGGTAATAAAATCATGATATATGTTAAATCGTTAAACTATCTTAATATCATCGTATATCAGACGAAGATAAACAACAACATCCCCTTAATCAAAATGGATCTGATAAGCATAAGAAAGTTTACGGCCATCCCAACAAACTACGTTGACCCCATTAACTGGCCCTCCCTGGTCCTTACCCCCGCCGCTCATGGGTGACATTTAAAATCTCAACAGTAAGCTAGTCGTAAGTAAAAGAGATATAATCTATCCCAGAAATTCTGAGAAGAATCTCTCCGGCCTCAGTGGTTCTTATAGCTACTCTTTCACTACTCAGAATTTCATGCTTTTGGTTATGATTAGCTGTGTTATGTCTGCTTAGTGTTTAGAGATTTAAAAGGTAGCTCTTTAGTGGCAGAGGTAAGGCACAGGGCATTGTCCTACAACCCCAGCTAGGCCAGGGAGGGCCAGTTAATGATTTTTTATGACTCAGCAGTAGACCTTTATATTCACCCAAGCTCCGTATCCATAGCTCATAAGAACGGTGTAGTTGCAGACACAACTAAAAACCTCTAGTCTTGAGTGAGACTTGAACTCCCGTCCAACAGATTGCGAGACAGGAACGTACTAGCTATTGCAAGTATTTTGTAGCATTGATATTTGTGAATAGATACATCTTTGATTGATTTGGTTTAATCTTTTATTATTCATGTTGCTTTCGTAAGCTGTGTTGCCATTTAGTTAGCAATCATTTTTGGGGATGAATGTTCAAAGGATCATGCACATTCAGTTTTGGTCACCCATTCTCTAACTGACCATACCCAAAATAGATTAAAAACACTTAACGAGGAAATATTAATATGCATTAGTTACCCTTCTTTAAATTAACTAGACCTGGAAATGGCAGATATCACAAACTATTAAAATTGAAATTTTAGTTTGCTTTTTTTTTAACTTTGCTGAGTTGATTGTACATTGTTTTCTTATCATATATATATATATATATATATATATATATATATATATATATATATATATATATATATATATATATATATATATATGTATATATATATATATATATATATATATATATATATATATATATATATATATATATATATATATATATATAAATTTTGCACATTTAGACGTGTTTTCTCATATTACAATAAGCCATATATTTTAGTACAATAATGTCTGCATTCTCTTACCGACGTCGGGATCAGAGTCCCAGAGCGAAACCACTCAAGACAATAGCATCTCACCGGCCGGGACTCGAACCCTGGTTTATGATACTTGTATGATAGTGACAGTACCATTTAGCCACGAAGAAAGATGGCTAAATGGTACTGTCACTGTCATACAAGCATCCTGGACCAAGGTTCGAGTCCGGCCGGTCAGATGTTATTGTCTTAGAGTAGTTCCGCCTTTGGACTCTGATCCCAGAGTCGGTAAGAGATTAATGTATTGAAATATATGACCCATTTATATATATATATATATATATATATATATATATATATATATATATATATATATATATATATATATATATATACCTACATGTATATATATATATATATATATATATATATATATATATATATATATATATATATATATACACCTACATGTATATATATATAT
>NC_090749.1:38553222-38555722 GCF_036898095.1 Palaemon carinicauda | reverse complement strand
AGAGATCACAACTATAAAATGACACCAAAAATTGAACCAACAACAATAAAAGGACACCGAAAATAGGACCAGAGTCAAATTTACCGTCATAAACCTAGCAAAATTGACAAGAATCCTTCGGAGATAAAGTATTATTTTTCCCACCATAGCAAATAATCATGAATTAGAAATTAAGTAGGGCCTATTGCTGCAAATTTTTCTCACGAGATGGAACTGTACTGCAAAGCAGCGCTCCACCATTCACTAGTATTCATCATCAGACACATCAGAGTCAGAGAAGTCAGAGTCAGAGTCAGAGACGTCAGGGTCATATACACTTTCTGTCTCAGGGATCCTATTAGTGCAGTTCTCAACCTGACACCTGCATAAGTCAGTACAAGGAAGATTCATTTTGCTGCATGAGCAAGCACCCTTGCACCCACCTTTCTGGCACTTGCAGTTCACAGTTTTTAGTACACTAGGGGGAGCCGGGTCATCAGCCATCCATTCAAAGACAAGGGTGTCACCAGTAATCTACAAGCCATGACCATTGGGAGATGGAGCATTCATGATTGGCTGAAGGGACCTACGGTGAATTGCTGCCTGATAGTTTGCCCTTTTTACATGATGCAGCAGACAATCTTGGTTTGGAGGCAGCATCCAAGAGTCTGATTTGCATGTCAGCTGGAACATGTTGTATCTTGCAACATTTACTTCCGAGCATTCTTTCTGACCATACAGTGTGCAGGCAAATTTCTCAAACATGGGCAAGATGGAAGCTGATGCTTCCCATCTGGTCCCAACTCTGCAAACATATTGACATATTCAACAGTTTTGTTGAATTTTTCAAGGGGTTTCACCTTTCCCTTCCCTTTGAATGCACTAACCGGGTCGCACCCAGTAAAAACATGCATACCAAGAAGAGCTCGACATTTTTCTGCCCCAAGTTTCTCAGCCAGTTTGGAAATGCAGATAATTCATCGCTTGTCCCCAGCACCAGTTTGAAATAGCAAATCAGCAGGGATTTCTTGAGCTAGTGCTAGGGATATCATAAAAACATCGGTATCTGGACTACTTATTATAACTGTTGAGATGTTTCTAGCAGCATGACTTGCATGCAACAGTAATCTCGTGTCAGCCTCTTCATGGTCACAGAAGAGGTCAGACACTTCAATGATCATAATTTTACCATCAACTGCAGATATAGAGTGGCACTTTTCTCCATGTGAGACAACCAATGCAATAGGTCCAAAAACCTGGGGCTTACATTTCACCCATGTTTCACAAAGAAACTCCATGAGGTTTTCTTTATTCGACCCCTCAGTCAAGAACTTTTTAAACTGTTTTAGGGTCTTTTGGTCAGGCCTAGTGATTTTCACCAATTGAGCCCCACTGGCTGCTCTGCGACCTCGCTCACAGTTTTTTATACTGTGTGTTGGATAGCGATCACACACAAAGTCGACCCTTTGGCAGCCATACTGGTTACCTAACCTGATAAGGTCAACCAAAAGCTTGTCTGCAAACATCCCAAATGTAGCTGGAATGTTTTGTGCCTGCTGAATAAATGCCATTCCATCAATCACCAAAGCAGACCCTGGAGGTATGTCCTCTACATTCACACACTCAGCCCAACCCTCCAACTTCTTCATCAACTTTACTTTATCTGTTTTAGTAATGGTACCATTGCCAGTTGCCAAAGCCAAAGATACAGGTGTCAATGAGTAAGCCAAGAGTTTCTTTAAATCTACTTCTCTACTCCTGCCAATAATCAGGAGGCGATTAAACATGTCATTAGTGGCTTTGAGTAGCACTGTTTCAGACTCGACTTTAACCTTTGATGTTTTTGCAACTGTGGCAAAGGTCTTCAATTTCTTTGATTTGATTGGCTCAAATAGTTTCTCAGGCTCTGATTTCAATCTGGACTCTTCAAATTCTTTGATAGCATCAGCCGCTTTCACATAAGCAATTTCAAGGTCGGACCTCACATTAGATGGAGCTACAGTGCCGGAGCAAATGTTAATTAGGTCCTCCCCTGAATACTCAAATGGATTAACCATTGAGTTTATGGTTGACATTATACTCCTAACTGCTGTCTCATCATGTTTTATTCGAGTTTCATCCAGGTCTTTCCGTCTCCTTTCTGTTTCTCCCTTCCCAGCCATATTTTCACATTCCTTAGCAATTGCTGCCCGCTGATGGTGACTTAATAGCCAACGGTTCGCGGCACTCTTATCTAGGGTCCGGCCTTTCATACCCCCCCCCCTTAGTTTTTGAATCCCTATTCACGGTCTGCTCAATTGCCATATCACAGGCAACTGCAGAAAATCCATTTCTGTCCTGCCTCTGGACAACAAAGTTTCCCTCCTTAAATTGTTGGTCAATTTCAGGGTGCGTATCAACAAGGCTTGCCATCTCTGAAATATATGCAGGTAAATATCGGGCATAATTCACTCTGTCATAAGCAAAGTACCATGGAAGGATTTTTTTCAGTGTAGCTAGGTGCAGCTCCCAATTACCCTCC
>NC_090749.1:38538222-38548222 GCF_036898095.1 Palaemon carinicauda | reverse complement strand
TTATAAGAACAATAATAACAATAATAATATTCGAACAGCAGTCCTTCACAATAATAATAATATCAATGTTAATAATAATAATAGTAATAATAATAATAATTATACTTATAATTTCAACTTTAATTCTAATTTTAATTTTAATTTCAATTTAGATTTTGATTGCGATTGCTATTGCGATTGCGATTACAATTACATAGATGACACTTTTATAATGGCTCCTTTTACCCAGGACATCGAGACCCTCCGCAGGACGTTTGAGGAATGCAGCTGCATGAGGTTTACTGTTGAACATAGCAAAGATGGACGGCTGCCCTTCCTAGATGTTCTCATATCTCCTAATACAACTGGATTTGATACTAGTGTGTAAATTTAGCCCACTAACCTTGGGTTATGCTTGAATGGAGACAGTGAATGCCCTACCAGGTACAAGGCCTCCACCATCAAGGCCTACGTCTGCAGAGCCCTCTCCCACTGCTCCTCTTGGACTGCCACAAACCAAGTACTCGACCGAGTCGCCCAGGTTCTGGTGAACAATGGCTACTCTAATAGACAAGTTAGCCGTGAAATCAAGCTAGCCATGGACACCTGGTACCAGGGTGAACAACCGACCGTGAACACCACAAATACCATCAACCTTTACTATAAAGGGTTCATGCATCAGGATTATCAAAAGGATGAAAAGGCGATGAGAGACATAATAAACAGTCACGTCTCCCCTGTGGATAAAAACACAGAGGTCAAGTTGACCATTTATTATCAAACTACCAAAACGAGGTCTCTCATCATGAGGAACAACCCAGCCCCGCCAACTCAGGATATTCTCAGACAAACCAACGTGGTCTATTCCTACTTATGCCCTGTTCCAGGATGCTCTGGACGTTACATAGGAATGACCACCATGCGTCTGTCAAAGAGACTGTCATGTCATGTCCAACAAGGTGAAATAAAAGCTCATGCCCTCCATGTCCACAACAAAAACATCAAACGTAAGGAAATAATCAAGAACACCGAGATCATGGGCCGTGCTCCAGATAGCAGGAGACTTCGCATACTTGAAGCTCTTCTTATTCAGAGAGATAAGCCGACTCTAAACACTCCCCAGGAAATGTTCCTCCTCCCATCCTGCCGTAGGAACAACACAAGGAAAAATAACCCAACCAACCATGATACCTCCAACCAGGACAACCCAACAGATCAACACATAAACAACCCCAACAGCATTGATCAGGATAGGATAGCGTGCCTAGCCAACATACCCACTCGGCGAGTGCTCACGCCAATCAGAGCCCAGCTCCCAGAGGACAAGATGGTGACTCAACACCCAGGAGTGAGTGGGATGGCAGTCTGACTGTACTACAGCCTCTCTCGGCGAGCGGCTTAGCCAATGAGGATCAGCCATTCTATTTGTTCCGCCCACGACGCTCAAGGTAGCCAATGAAAAATTCGCTACCTCTCTGACTAAGCCAGAATTGCCATATATAAGGACGTAGCTCTCATCGTTTCCAGCACTGAAGCCTGAGGAAGGGAGACAGCACTCCCGAAACGCGTATCTTGTTCTCTGTATACTTTTACCTGAATTGTGAATTTTACCTGAATTGTGAATTTTACCTGATTTGTGAATCTTACCTATTTTGTGAATTTTATATTAAAACCTTGACTCGCCAATTATTCCTGAATTTGACTACCCACCATGAAGGATGAATTTTGCTCAGTTACTGGCTGTATGCAGTAGTCCTGAAAAGAAGATAATTAAAGCCATTGAGAAGACGGAGTGTAAGATTAATGCAACTGAGGCAGCCATTATTTTCAACAAAACTATAATTATGATTATAATTTTAACTATAACTATAATTATAACTATAATTATAACTATAATTATAATTATACCTATGACTATAACTATAACTATAACTATCGAACATCAGTCCATCTCAAACAACATATCAATCCATTATATCTATGATAGAACGAATCATTTCCCATTGCTGAATGTGTAAGCGTATCTCAGCATCCCCAAATAGCCAGGTAAGTAGATTAATATCAGTTTGATCATGCAACGATGACCTCTTGTTCAGGTGGAATTATTCATGACTGGAATGGTGGTGTTGGTATGGTGGTTTCATAATTGCTATTCGTTCCTTTGGGGGACGGTTAGGTGTAGTGATTTGTGGGTGTTGAGGGAAAGTGGATGATTTATTTGTATTTAATGGATGTATAATTTCTAAGACAATTTTATTAAGGAGGTTCGTAATAAATGTATATATATATATATGTATATATATATATATATATATATATATATATATATATATATATATATATATATATATATATATATATATATATATATATATATATATATATATATGCATATATGCATATTTATTACTACTACTACTAGCTAAGCTATAAGCCTAGCTGGAAAAGCAAGATGCTATAAGCACAAGGGCTCCAATACGGAAAAATAGACCAGTGAGGAAAGGAAATAAGGAAATAAATAAACAATATAAGAAATGAAATTTAAAATTGGATATTTTAAAAACATTAACAACATTAAAAATTATATTTTATATGTAAACTATAAAAGGGCTTATGTAAGCCTCTTCAACATAAAACCATTTGCTGCAAGTTCGACCTTTTAAAGTCCACTGATTCAACTACCCGATGAGGAAGATCATTCCACAACTTGGTCACAGCTGGAATAAATCTTCTAGAGTAGTGTGTAGTATTGAGCCTCATGAGGGAGAAGGTGCAACAATCGACTCACGTCTGTTAGATTCGTTTTTGGCCCCAGGCTTACCTCTCAAATTTCTATCCAACTGTATATGGATAATATAGTCCACACAGGGTTCTACTATAGGTGTTTTGGGAGGCCAACCTTATCCATAGTAATTACTGTGATTTGAAAGGATATCCTGATGTGGTGTTACTCTCACTAAAGACGGAAATGTCGTCTGGCTTAATATATTAAAATAGTATATATCCCCTTAAAGTACCTATATCATTGGAAATATATGTGCACATTTTATCATTCTTAAATAGGGAACTCCTCTACATCATTATTTGTTGCTTGTCTAGATTTGGATCAGCGTAAAACAAATTTATTTTTATACGATGTCATTAGAGTACCATATTTTTTAACAATTTGCGGAGAATTGATTGTAATTTTAATTGCTCTATTTTTAACCGATCTTCTCTCAGTTTCCTATTTTCATTCTTCTTAGTTTTCTCAGTTATTTCCTCTTGACCATTTTTATACACAGTTATTAGAAAATCATATTTTTGAACAATTTGTAATTTTAATCGGGTTTTTAGTTAATCTTCTCTGTTTTTTTAATGTTATCCTTCTCGATTCTCTCAATTATTTCCTCTTAGCCATTTTCTGTCTTCATCTTGAATTAAAACAGCCTCAGAAATGATTGTTGAATCAAAACAAAGGTTTGTTTGTACAAGTCTTCCTCGTTAAGACCAACATGAAATGTACTGCAAATGTCCTCTGGGTGATCAAAGGCCCATTGCTTGGATAAGGCTGGGCTTTGCTAGTTTGAAAGGGACTGAGCATGGAGAAGGGGAAAAATTAGATGTAAATGAATACGTATTATCAAATAGATTTGTCATCTTGCATCACAGTAGTATAGAGTAAATATATGATCTTGCATTATGTACATGACGTAGATATGGTCATGATTATATTTTATTTGTTTTCATAATTTCTGACACTATACTTTTTATGTTCATTCTCGCTCTTATTGAAACTTGACTTGATGATATCAGATATTACAATTAGATTGGATATAGAATATATTGATATAGACAATTAGGTGATTTGACAGGGATTTTTTTTTCTTTTATATATATATATATATATATATATATATATATATATATATATATATATATATATATATATATATATATATATATATATATAAAGTATGTTTTGTATTTGACTCTGATTCAATGATTACTTATTATTGAAAAATAGTATGGTATGATTAAAATTTTTAAAAATTTATTTAACACCAAATATGATTTATGAACATCCGTTTTCGTGTATGAAACAAATTTTAAATGAACAATCACCGGAAATATTTTATCTGATATAAATGAAACATAGTTATTTATATACAGTACATTGCAACGCAGCATAGATTTCTATTTTATGCACCATTAAACACACATTTATTCAAATAATGTAAACACTTTTTGAAACTTCTGCTAGAGTTGGGAAAAAATGTTTGTCAATGGCCACTTGGAAGTTTGAATAGGCGATGCTGAAATTTGTTTGGGGAAAAAAAATAATGGGATCAATGTCCCTCTTATCTGAGATATCAGCTTGATTCTTCACTACATTATTATTATGGATGCTATAAGCCCAGGGGACTCAACAGAGAAACTAGCCCAGTGAAGAAGGGAAACAATGAAAAATGAAATAATCTAAGAACAGTAACAAGATTAGAATAAATCCTTCCTATATAAACGATAAAAACTTCAACATAAACAAGAGGAAGAGTAATTAGATAGAATAGTGTGCCCAAGTGTACCCTCAAGTAAGAGAACTATATTTCTAGATTTTTTTAAGTGTTTGTTAGTCTCATTAATATATTACACACTAGTATATGTGTGAACGTCATTCTCATTTAGATCTCCGAAAACCGTACCATCCTGTTCGTTATACTTGGTATGCAGTTAATTCTAATAGTTATGCCTTTTCCATCATAAGGCTTACAACTTAAAGGTATTTTTAGAAGTTTTATTTCAGCTACGACCAAGTCATGGAATGATCTTCTAAATCGGTTAGTTGAATCGGTAAAACTTCATAAGTTTAAACTTACAACGAATGTTTTTATGTTGAACAGGCTGACCTAAGTCTCTCTTCATATTTTATATACGATAGATCTATTTGAACGTTGTTACTGGTCTTAGAATAATTAATATTAATTATTCATTGCTTCTTATGTATAATAGTTTACTTATTTTCGTATTTCCCTTCCAAGTAGGGTTGTAGCTTGGCTAATAATAATAATGATAATAGGTGTAGCAATACTTTGAAATTAATTCTAAATAAAGAATGACATATCTCTATTAATCGCTCAAGTTGACTAAAAACGTGTTGCTACAGTGAATTTAGATATTGTAATATTTTTGCTATTTCTTTTATATTAATTAATCACCTATATAAATAACGTATATTCCCTTAATAAAAAACTAATCTCAGAAATCTTAGGATATTTTAGTTATATATTAACAATTGAGATATTACTTATCAACCATAATATCTCATATAATTGAATATTTAAATTTTTGTAGGTACATTTTAAAGCAAATTCTCTAACAAATAAATTCTTTCCAGATTTCAAATAAATAGAAATATAACGTTGAAACATTTCAATATATTTAGGTTGTATTTCGGAGTAATAGTTTTCGTTGTTCCTGCGTCTCCCACTTTTACTTTGTTGGAGTCTTTTATCGTCTAACAATTTCCATGGCTTTGTAACTGCTTCGTTTCTTTAATTTCTCTTCCGAGAGAGAGAGAGAGAGAGAGAGAGAGAGAGAGAGAGAGAGAGAGAGAGAGAGATCTTTGTTCAATTCTTTGGGCCTTGTACTATAAAGATGTATATAATTATTTGTCCTATTTGTCAATATAATATTGAACCAAACCTTATGACGAATATTGACAAATGTTACGGATATGTTGAAAGTTTAAAGGTCGCTCATAAATGGTAGAGGCAAGGGACAACAACATAATAGCACCCAAGCTCCCTCTCCACCCAAGTTAGGACCAGGGAGGTCCAGACAATGGCTGCTAATAACTCAGCAGTTAGACCTCCTTAGCTCACAAGGATTGTGAGGTTGCAGATGCTGATCGGGACTCAAACTCCCGTCCAACAGATAGCTAGACAGGGACATTTCCAAACTGAGACGAGGATATTTATATTCTATCACAATAGTAAATACCAGATCTATTGTTCAATTAAGTTAATTAGTTTAAATACTGTTCTTGGATATTTGATGGATTCGTGTCTGATGGAACTTTGTTAGTTTAGGACTCTGTTTAAAAATTTCTTTTAATTAAAGAATTCAAATGAAAAATAATATCTTATAGATCAGCAGCCTAATTGAATTGAAAATAGCATTTTTTGAATGTTTCTATTACTATCATAATTTTTTAATCTTAAATGCATGGTATATCTGTTGAAACAACAACAGCAACAATAACAACAACAACAATGATAATAATAATAATAATAATAATAATAATAACCAAATTAAAAATAATCAAATTAAAAAAATCCAGCCATGCCATATATATTGATGCTTGAAACGGTTCCTTAAGAAATACTCGAGAACAACGATTGTATGAAATATTTAACTCTTGAAAAGTAATAAGATTCTGGAGCCTTTCCACAACTATTACGGTCACCTATTAAAAAAAAAAAATTATAATGCATTTGACAGAAATAGTTCGATTTTGTGTGATCATTACCTCAACGTGGATGTTATTCATCTTAAAATTAGCAATCATAACCATTGTAAAATAAAAATTAAATTACTTAAGTTGTCTCTGCGTGGCTAGATAGTTTCTTGTAGTTTCTGCAACCTCACCATCCTTGTGAGCTAAGGATGATGATATCGGGGAGCTTAGAGGTTTACCTGTTGAGTCATCAGCAGCCATTGCCTGATCCTCCCTGGTCTTAGCTTGGCTGGAGAGAGGGATCTTGGGCACTGATCATATGTATATGCTTGAGGCTACACTCGGGCACACTTTTCTCTCTTTTCTTTCTCTTCCTCTTGTTTTTTATAAGTTCTTATAGTTTATATATGAACGACCTAATTTAATGCTGTTCCTGTTCTTAAAATATTTTGTTTTGATTGTTTATTGCATATATCGTAGTTTATTTATTTCCTTGTTTCTTTTCCTCACTTAGCTATCTTTCCATGTTGGGCCCCTTGGGCTGATAGCATCTAGATCTTCCTGATAGGGTTATAGCTTAGCTTGTAATAATAGCAATAAAGATTAATATAAGATCATTGTCCTGCTTGCTAGAGTATTGTCATTGTCCCTTGCCTCAGCCATTCACGAGTGTCCAAACCTTCAAATGCTATTTTAAATTTGATTTTTCTGGAAAACTCAAGATAAAATATTCTTCAGGGGAATCCCGTATTTCAAACCAGAATCCTTTGAAGATCTTCCTTAAATCAAAGTGTTTCAACAGTCACGTTATATTACTATGCTGGAGTCAGTAACACAAACCCTGGAACTTTCTCACTCTTGTGCTCCGTACTTTGGAAAATTCTGGAAAGAAAATTCAACTTGGTAGTCTTCGAATGGACACAGAAAGAGATGTAACATTTTGGGTATGGGAAATTTTCACTAGATGCTGATGAGAAGATATATTCTTTTTCACTCTGTCTTTTGAAGTTATAAATCAGGATTGTTCGGAGGACTTCCACTATTTTTTGAGTAAGAAAATGTATATGAAAATTACATTGGTTATCTTTTGGCGTTTTAAGCTTCAAAATGTGAGTAAGGAATCATATTGAAAAAAAAAAAATGACAATGCTTAAGTTAGGTAAAATTTGAAAATAAAATCACCTGAAATTACGTCTATAAATCAGACTATATATCAGTTTAGTAAAATCTGTGTTACTGTATGGACATGAGTCATGGTATGAAAATGAAACAATCTCCAATAGATATAGTAGATTTGAGAAAAAAAAACCCTCAAAAGGATATTGGGATGTAAATGGCGGGACTGGATTAGAAATGAAACTATAAGAGAGATTGCACTATTGCCATATGTGAATAAGATTATGGTGAGGGGTAGATGGAGATGGTTTCGGCATGCTCTTTGCACTCCATAAGAGATATTAGTTTACCAAACGTTTAACTGAGCTCCACAAGCCACTAGAAGAGTTGGAAGAACCAGAACTACATGGATAAGGACTATGAAGCGTGAAGGAGAGGATGATTGGAAAATATTGAATAAAAGCTCAAGATCAGAGACGACTGGCGAAATCTAACCGAGGCCCTTTGCATCCTAAGGCGTAGGAGATGATGATGATGATATATATATATATATATATATATATATATATATATGTATATATATATATATATATATATATATATATATATATATATATATATATAATATATATATAATATAAATATATATATATATATATATATGATATATATATATATATATATATATATATATATATATATATATATATATATATATATATATACATATATATATACATATATATATATATATATACACACATACATACATACATACATACATACACACACACACACACACACACACACACACACACACACACACATATATATATATATATATATATATATATATATATATATATATATATATATAATATCCATGTGTCACTAAATATTAATTACGCAATCAATCATATTCCATTACTGGTTTTTTTTTTATTGACCAAAAAACACCCAAGACAATTTCCCCTAGCATTCTGTTATTACAAAATATATCACATCCAATTTAATATCAGAAGGGGTGGAAGGCAGCCTATACATTATTTTTTGTTTTGCGAGGTGTCAAAAAGAATATATCTCCTTTCATCAGCGCCAAGCGCGAGACTGTCTCATCCCACCAATATATTCTGTCGGAATATGTTCGATGATAGAATCTAACGAGAATTGAGCTGGCTTCTCGCATCAACATCTTTTCGCCTCAGCCTTTTTTCCAAGCATCGATGAGGGAACAGAAGAATCTGAGAATTTTGCAGTGGAGGAATTTGCCTTACAGACTAAGACTCTCTCTCTCTCTCTCTCTCTCTCTCTCTCTCTCTCTCTCTCTCTCTCTCTCTCTCTCTCTCTCTCTCTCTCTCTTTCCCCGGTGAGAGTACTAAATTAAAATTGAAGTAGGCGAATGGATGGGTGATAGACTGCATGCCAATGCATTTCGAGATTGAGACATGCAGCTGGGTATGTTGGTGAAATGATTCTTTATGCAATGTTTCAACCTTTGTTTATACGTTTGTTGCCAGTCGAACTCAAAAGTTGAAGATGCATTTCGATGAAAATTTCAGGATATGTCAGAAGTGGGATAAATTTAGAAGTGTTTAGATTTTTTTGGTGATCCAAATCCGGATCCAGGATAATGATTATACAGTGCATTCATTCACTGTCAACATATGACAATGGGATAGCTTGGTCCGTAGACTTGAGTAAAATTTTGACAGTCTTCGTTGGTGGAGGTATGAAATCTCTTGATTGCTCTGTCTGGTTGTTATTGTTAATGTCATAAACATTAAATATAAGTAACCTCTATTTTTTTAAATTTGATAAGTTACAAAACCCCTATAAGTGTCATTTCGAAATTCTAATTATATTTTCCAAAATGTTTAATATTATATATTTGATTTTTACCCAACTGAGCCATGCAGATAGAAACCTTTGTCAAATGACTAATATAAAAGATGTTAGATTTTTGTTGTTAAGGTCATAAAATTTAAATAAAAATGAACTCCATTTTGTAAGTTACAAAATTGATTATAAATCTTAAAATATTGCTATTATATTTACTTAAATGTTTAATTTTTTTTTTTCACCAGAATGTAAAAGGTAGGGGAAAAGAATATCTGCTGTGAGGATTTTGTCTAAAAGAGATAGCGTGAAAATTAAGTTGAAAAGATGAATAGAAGCGTGAAAGGCGGTTATGTAAATGTAGCTCTTGCAGACATGCATTTTTAAAAGGAAAATTTATACCATAAGGAATAAATTATTAGCATTAAGACTATTAATGGAAACAAGAAAAAACGAGCAATTAGAGATTTCAGACCTCTGTCAACAATTTACTCAAGTCTACGGATCAAGCTTTCCCTTTTTCGTATGTTGAACGTGAATGAATCTACTTATGATAATGATAATAACCAAAATTTAATGTGTTTCTCCGGAGTATAATATCTATCCGTTGTTAAAATTGTGTTAAAATCTGTC
>NC_090749.1:38525151-38530222 GCF_036898095.1 Palaemon carinicauda | reverse complement strand
TTTTTCAACAAAAAATAGGAGGAGAAACAAGATAAAATAAGTGTGTTTGAGTGCACCCTCAAGCAAGAGAACTCTAATCATAGCTAGTGGAAGACCTTGTTATAGAGACTATCTGGTCACTCAAATGTTTTTTGTCTTTGCAACTATTCACTATTTACATAACAATTTATTTATCAATAACGCGCAAAGAAGTAAAATGCCTTACAGTGAAATCAGCTCCTGATCCCTCAAGATAATGTAGGCCACAGATTCCTAGAATATTGATATCCCTAATGGCGTCTAGAAATATATCATGATGAAGAAAAGGAAAACACCAATCTGATCTGGATTCACCACAAAATCGAATCAAATCTTTTCTCAAACTCTTGCCCAGCGTTCCATGAAATGTCGTCACATCTCATGAATAACATTCAGACATATTAAGAATAATTGCTTTTGTAATTTTCCAAATATCTGTTTTCCAAAGACAGAAATGCTGGTATAATCCTTATTCAATATATATTCTTAGATGTGAAACTAGATGTAGCTTTTTTCAATCGCAATTTTATAAGTACAAAAGATGTTTTCTGTTCTCATTGAGTGGTTTACATACTGACACATATGATCAGTGACTAAGCCCACTCTCCACCCAAGCTAGGACCAAGGAGGGCTAGGCCAATGGCTGCTGTTGACTCAGCAGATAGACCTATAGACTCCCCCCAAACCCCTATACTTAGCTCGCAAGGATGGTGAGGTTGTAGCGACCAAAGGAACTAACGAGTTTGAGAGGGGCTTAAACCCCAGTCTGGCGTTCACCAGTCAGGAACATTACCGCATCAGCTACCACAACTCCAAACCTTATAAGGTGTTCAAGGTTTAAATGTCGCTCGTGAATGTTAGAGGCAAAGGGACAGTGTGAATACCCAACTGATGTTCACCGCCTAAGCCCCTCTCCACCAAAGCTATGACCAGGGAGGGCCAGACATTGACTACTGATGACTCAGTAGATAAACCCCTAGGCTCCCCAAATCCTCATCCTTAGCTCAAAAGGATGGTGACGCTACAGACACTACAAGAAACTACCGAGCTTGAGCGGGACTAGAACCCCAGTCCGGCAGACAACCAGGCATGGGTGTGGTAGAAATATTTAGTCTTACTCCACCAAATAGAAAAAGGAAATTGTAAAACATATTTTCTGTTCTTGTAAGCAAAAATAAAGAGTAGACTCATCTATTTCCAATCTCTGTCCTCAAAATGGGAAACTGCTAGTCCATCGAACCTTTATCAATGGTCCCAAAAGGATAAATTTTCTCTCTACCTCCAATCTCTATTTTCAACAGGAAATTTGGAACACATAATCTATTTCGAATCTCAGTTCTCAGGATGAAGAAAAGATTTTGGAGACATCATGAAAAGTTTTCAATATGGAAATATCCCCCAAAAAAAGAACGAGGAAAAAGATGGAAGATATCGAAGGGTTACAATCTTTGTCAGCCTTTTTGTTTTTTATTTTGATTGACGGGATTTTGGCAAAGAAGGATGGGTGGGCGGCCATAAATCTTAATATTCATTGATACCCGTCAGTTTATTCATGTACCTGCGTGAGAATGAATAATATAATCTTCCATTCATAAATTTCCTGACTGCTTACTATAGTCATTTGTATAGTTATACATATCTTTATGGTTATAAAAGAAATATTTTTCACTTTGTTTTATTTTTAAGAAAATATTCTTAGATTTAGCGTTCTATTTATTCAAGTACGATTATATTCATATATTCTAGATTGCCCTTTGTATGTGTGTGTCTATATATATATATATATATATATATATATAGATATATATATATATATATATATATATATATATATATATATATATATATGTGTGTGTGTGTGTATGTGTGTATATATATATACATATATATACATATAAATATACATACATATATATATATATATATATATATATATATGTGTGTGTGTGTGTGTGTGTGTGTGAGTATATATAGATATATATATATATATATATATATATATATATATATATATATATATATATATATATATATATATATATATATATATATATATATATGAACTAAGGATGGGGGTTTTGGGGACCCCGAGTCATCGCCAGCCATTGCCTGGACATCCTGGTCCTAGCTTGGGTTGAGAGGGATCTTTGGTGCTGATCATCCTGTATGTATATATGGCCAGTCTCTACGGCTTGTCACTGGCCCTTGCCTCTGCCATTCATGGGCGATATCTAAATATTTCTTATCTACTAACAGTAGCGCCTGGTTTCGCATTGCGCAGAGGTTATTATTAGCCTAAACCATTTATCAGAGTCTGTCTGTCATGAATGTATGATATATCTGTTATCCATAACAAAATTAAAGTAAAATTTCCTTGTTAAACACAAAAAATAATACATCAAGACACGCACTGTAATCGATTACGTTTAAGATATTATATATTACCTATCATCATCATCATCATCATCTACTCCTACGACTATTGACGCCAAGGGCATCAGAAGATTCATTGGCTAGATACTTCAAAGGATAGTCAGTGTCCTTGTGATGCACAGTACCTATCTAACTAAGGCAAGTGACCCCTGCCAGTACATACTAAATCTAGTAAGATCAACCGCCAGGCATTAGGAGTAAAAGCCGAAGAGAAAGTTTGTCCATCGCCTTAAACACAATCCGTCACCCTGCTGCCAGTGACTTCATCGAGATTTAGGGGGACATTTCCTCCACACCCAAAACTCTCATTATTCCAACAAGTTGCTCATCCGCCTATACTATTATAACCGTTGGAAAACATGGATTGCTAAAATATATAAATTGCTCACTTCAATTATATTTGACGTCATACATAGATGTTATTTTTAATTGATAGGGACTTGATCGCCTTAGACTCGACCTAAAATCATTTTACATTTGGTACATTTATTCAATGGACCAAATCCCCTAGCCATTAATTGAAACAAAAGTGTACCTCATATTTCATGCACTCGAAGTATTTAACCAAATCCTCCATTTACACAATTCTCTTTTCTTGAGAACAGAATCAGAGTTTGATAGTAAAAATATAAATTCTTTTTTTGAAACTCCATAATCCCAGGACTTAATCTTGCCACCCTACTTCCCACAAGTGATATTACGGATCAATTTATTCAATTGTTAATTTTTGGGTGTTTCTACATCAATCTCCCCATTTTCGTCTTAGTATTTGAAGAATAATAATAGTAATAATAATTTCTTATAAACCCATGAAAAAAGAATTAGGACAAAGAATTCATATTCCGCATACCTCCCCTATATAACAGAGAAAGTGTCTGGGCAATATATGTGTGTATATATATATTATATTATATATATATATATATATATATATTATATATATAGATATAGATATATATATATATATATAGATATATATATATATATATATATATATAATATATATATATATGTGTGTGTGTGTGTATATATGTGTATATAGATAGATAGATAGATAGATAGATAGATAGATATATATATATATATAGTATATATATATATAGTATATATATATATATATATATATATATATATATATTATATATATATATATATATATATATAGAGCGACTTTACCGACTGAGCTCTCGAGAGCTCAGTCGGTAGATTCGTGGCTGGCATGGTTTCCAGCCGAACAGGTGTGGGTTCGAATCTCCATCCGGCCAGAAGCTGTTACCATAAAATGAATTCCAAGTGGATATATATTCCCAAGATGGAATTCGGTATTAAATGCCATTCATGGGTGATATTTACATTGATTGAAATCACGTGTGCTTGTGATATATATATATATATATATATATATATATATATATATATATATATATATATATATATATATATATATATATATATATCTCCCCGATTATTAATATGAGACGAAATGAAACTTTAACATGATGCAATTATACAATAAGAAAATTATCTATGATACAGCTATTGAAGATTTTTATCAATAACCATGAACATAGAAAGAATACCTCATTAAGATTTAATCCAATCAAAACAAACTTTTCACGCCAGAGATAGAAAAACAAAAATACTATTAAAAACACTCGAATACAATGAAATGCTCTAAAAAAGAAATTGTAATAAGACTGAATCAATGTAAACAGTTTGAAAGTCCCAGTTTCCAACCCTCTGGTGAATAAGTGCGGCGTTTTCTCCAGGTTAGGTCCAAAGTATTATCTCTCGAGAGGGTGCCGGGAAATATTAGAACTTCAACAACCGTTAATTAAGCACATCTGTGATTACTAAATTGATTAAGAAGTAAACAAAAGGTAAGCTCCTGAAGGCAAATGAACAGTAAATAAGCTTTTGCGTGGCATTTATTTGAGATTCTTATAATATTAATTTTTCTATATTGCTATAATATTTCAATGGAAATATTAATTCAAATTTTACAATAAACGCATATGTATACATAGATAGCTAGATACATACATACATACATACATACATACATGCATACATACATACATACATACTATTCACTTATTTCATTATAGCGTAGTTTTCGTGCATAATATATATATATATATATATATATATATATATATATATATATATATATAGTATATATATATATATATATATATATCCATATATATATATATATATATATATACTATCCATATATATATATATATATATATATATATATATATATATATATATATATATATATATATATATATATATATATATATATATATATATATATATATGGATATATATATGTATGTATGGATCCTAATGTGAACAAATACTGTATATGGGTATATGTATGTACATATTAGTTTATATATATACATATATATATATATATATATATATATATATATATATATATATATATATACATACATATATATATATATATATATATATATATATTATAAATATATCTATCTATCTATATATATATATATATATATATATATATATATATAATATACATATAAATATCTCTATCTATCTATATATATATATATATATAATATATATATATATATATATA
>NC_090749.1:38517651-38520151 GCF_036898095.1 Palaemon carinicauda | reverse complement strand
TTGCATATTCTGAATGGCATTATTAAGACTGCTTTGCAATTGAAGATTATTTGAAGAGCAGTATATTGCAAGGTTGCCCACATAAATACCACTTTGTACGCCTTGTGGCATTCGAGTCACTATCATTAATTGCATGATGTGGGTACACCAGAGTCAAGGTTGAAAGATTGTGAATAGATATTGTCCATACCATACCATGAAATTATCCTCGATACTAATTGTGATGTCAGGATTTCAATAGTGAATGACTCAAGTATCGTCGTATGCATTCTGAAAGTTAAACCATATAGCTACTATGATTATATTTCTTTCAAAACGTATATAATTTTCCAAGTGTGTAAGAGACTTATTAGTGGAGTATTTTGTTTGTAAGCCCAACTGGCGTTCACCAGCCAGGGCGTTACCAAATCGGCCACCACAACCAGTGCTAAGCTTGTAACAATTCTATTTAACGTTTCTAGTTTCCATCCAATTGCGTGTTATTCTTTTATCAATTTGGTTACTAGAAAAGGACATATTTCATTAGCCGGGCATTAGTAGTCAGCTGCTTGTATGATGAAGTTTACATAGAAATAATTTGTTTGATCATGATTTTGTGAATGACTAAACTTGAACTTGTTCCAATCAGCTGTACTTGTATCATACCGTTGAATAGGAGGAGTTGGTGTATGTCCAAACGTGGTTATCAAAATAAGGAAATAGCCACTGCTATAAAGACCGTTTAAGACGTTCCATTCAAACTTATCAAAAATATTGTTAGAATAAAGTTAAGTCTATTAAAGAACATGTTCTATAAGAATTTCACCAGAATGTGCTTATAATACTACCATCGTTTAATATACAAGGTTATGATAATTTATTATTTGTTCAACATTGGAACTATTTGTATCAGATGGAATTATGGGCATTGAAGTCTCCAAACCATATGAGATCTTCCATATTTGGCAATTCTTTGGGTAAGTTTTACAAATTATACTTGCAGAAGAGTTGATTGTACATTTCAAATATTAAAAGAGTTACTATTAAGAAGAAATTTAATTACAAGTGATGGAAATTCTGAAGTGTTGAATATCTTGGCATCGTAAATTTCTTTGCAACGCATCAGAAAAAGGGCCAGAGGGAGATATTATTATTATTATTATTATTATTATTATTATTATTATTATTATTATTATTATTATTATTATTATTATTATTAGCTAAGCTACAACCTTAGTTGGAAAAGAAAGATGCTATGAGCCCAAGGGCTCCAATAGAGAAAAATAGCCCAATGAGGAAGGAAATAAGGAGATAAACGATAATAGATAAAAGTTGAAAATATAATGCTTTAAAAACAGTAACAACATCAATACAGATATGTCATAAATAAACTATAAATATAATTATGTCCGCCTGTTCAATTTGGAAACATTTGCTGCTACTTTGAACTTTTGAAGTTCTACCAATTCAACTACCTGATTAGGAAGATCATTCCACAACTGGAGTGTCATTTCCTATTGAATGAACAGTATCGTTAGTACGCTGTAGGCTTATTGACTATGGTTATAGTTTATCGATATTCTTTGAATTTCCTTTTGATGCTAATGAGTTTTAAGACTATTAATATTCCATTGAACTATGAAAGGATTAAATCTCAATGGCGTTAGATTTCCACTCAACAAGAGCATAGTTACCTCCGTCAACGAAGTCTGGAGGAGGTTATGTTTTCGACCCTGTTTGTCTGTTTGTCCATTTGTTTATTTGTGAGCCACTTCCTGGCCACAACTTTACTCACAGAGTAGTGAAACTTTCAGGGATTAATTGTTATGTTGAGACGTGGAAGTGATTAGATTTTGAAAGTCCTAGGTCAAAGGTCAATGTCGAGCAAAAGGTCGAACGAATTAATATAAACCTTAAACCCAAGTTCGACATGGTTGTCACGCACACTTCAAATATGCCTACGGTCTAAATTGCTGTTTTCGAGATATAAACTGCTGTGGGAAAGATTTGTTCTCTCAGAATGCCTATCTAGTGTTTTGGCTGTTATGCAGCTCAGCATAGCTAGACAGGCCAGGGACTTCATTATTTAACATTTATGAAGGCTATTTTAGTCTTGGAAGGGTCAGTAAAAGAAATTCCAGCTTCAAAATTCTAGTATTTTACTCGATATCTTCAATTTCATCTTTCGATTTTCCCAAAAGGTATTTAAACGTTGTATGATATTTCATTATTTATATTAAACCCCTACACAATACTTTGATATTCTCATTTTTAATCCCAATAGAGTTAGCTCCCTCAGGTCCAGGTTCTAATGTGATAACACTGGAGACAAAATGTATACGTTTGAGGAGAGGTAACGTTTAGTGGTTAGGTCATGAATAGAATTTTCGTTACTCACAGTAGTAAAGCTCGTCAATAGTGCTGGAGAAGAGTCAGTATATCCAAGGGATGGTAAATAATCAACTGAAGGATCTATATATCTTATATCTATTCGTCAGTGTCTTCTTTTTTTTTTTTTTTA
>NC_090749.1:38510151-38512651 GCF_036898095.1 Palaemon carinicauda | reverse complement strand
CATACATACATACTATATATATATATATATATATATATATATATATATATATATATATATATATATATATATATATATATATATATATATATATATATATATATATATATATATTTTATATATATATATATATATATATATATATATATAGAGAGAGAGAGAGAGAGAGAGAGAGAGAGAGAGAGAGAGAGAGAGAGAGAGAGAGAGGGGGGGGGGTTAAGGTTAATTGGAAGTGTGTTGAAAAAACTGCAAAGTAAGAGTACATACAAGACGGAATATTGAAGAATTTCAATCTGTGAAACTCTGAGTGAGCATACCCATCCAGCGAACCCAAGCGAACATAAAATGCAAAAAATAATTGCACATATGAATGAAAATGCACTGAAATCCCTGCTAGCTTCAAGATCATTGATTGGTGCTGCATGCGAGGAATTAGAAAATGAAGGACGCTCTCTTATGCCATTAACTTCAAATTTGTCAAGAAACATAAGAAGATGGAGACAAAAGGAAGAAAAGACCCCTCCTATTCCATGAACAAGAATCGGTTATGTAATTCCCGAAGAATTTGCGTGTTTACAGAACGGAAAAAGATTTTTACTTTATGATAGTGGGATGGAAGATGAAAACAGAATGTTGATCTTGGGTACGATTGCAGGGTTACACGATCTAGAAAGACATACAAATTGGGCATGCGATGGAACATTTAAGGTTTGTCCTGAAATCTTCTATCAGTTATCTACTCTACATAGGACATGCATGCATCCCACGAGTTTACGGTCTCCTTCCGAATAAGACTATGGAATCTTACAATACGTTTTCTCAAAAGGTTGAAGATTTACTCGAGTCCCTAGATTCTGCTAATCTAATGATTGATTTAGAACCAGCTAGTTTTTTAAGTTTTTCTGACATTTTCCCTTCTGTAAATGTAACAGGCTGTTATTTACATTTCTGTTAGAATGTTTACAGAAAAGTGACGGATATTGATATTACGGTTCGATATCATAGTGATTGTGCTTTTAATACAAAAGTAAATTGCCTTATGGCACTTGCATTCATACCGGCTTCAGACATCATTGATGCATTTATAGAGTTGGTTGATGACGATGACTTACCACAAGAACTAGCTGCATATTTTGAAACTCATTACAATTGTGGGAGAGAGAGAGGGAGGGGACCAACAATGGAGTATCTGTGACCAATACGTTAAGGGGTCGGTTGCCCTATGCACCCTCTCCAATGCCTTCTGTCAAAGGCATCCTCTTCCAGCAGGTAGACCTATAGGCTCCCCCAGAAAACAGCAATATTTAGCTCAAAATGATCGAGAGATTGCAGAGCTAAAACCCCAGTTTAAAGGTTTAAAGACCGCTCATGAATAGCAGAGGGAAGGGACATTGACACTGCCCTGTCTAGCAAGACAATGCTATTGAGACTGACCATATCATACATATGATCAGCGCCCAAGACCTCTCTCTACCCAAACTAGAACCAAGGAGGGTCAGGCAATGGCTGCTTATGAATCAGCAGATAGACCTATAGGCTCCTCCAAGCTCACAATGATGGCCAGGTTGCAGGCACTACAAGAAACTATCAAGAATTAGCGGGAATCGAACCCAAATGCAGCAAATCATTAGGCAGAGACCTTTCCAATAGGCCGCCAGAGACCTAACATATCTAAATAAATACCGATATGAATATAAAAGAACTTGAGGATATAAATGGAGATTTATGAATATAGAAGAGAGTCTATAACGAAATAAAGCTACTCCTAAGAAAGCGATATAAAGAGATATTTATGGATATATAGCGATAAAGGAGATAAGAAGGAGCCATTCTTGGAGAAGTATAGGTATTGTATATGGAGATAAGACAGATTTAAGATACGGAAGTGCATGGATTATACCAAGGGATGCAATATGATATAATGGGAGAAATGATAATAATAAGAATAATAATAATAATAATAATAATAATAATAATAATAATAATAATAATAATAATAATATTTTTGGTTGATAAATATCTGGCTGTATATATATATATATATATATATATATATATATATATATATATATATATATATATATATATATATATATATATATATATATATATATATATATATGCATATATATATATATATATATATATATATATATATATATATATATATATATGTGTGTGTATATATATATATATATACATATATATATATATATATGTGTGTATATATATATGCATATATATATATATATATATATATATATATATATATATATATATATATATATATATATATATATATATTTATATATGTATATATATATATATATATATATATATATATATATCTATATATATATAGATGTATATATATATATATATATATATATATATATATATATATATATATATATATATATATATATATACGGTCACGCTCAGCTCTCCCCGTCCCTCGGGTAGGTGGAGAGGGAGTGCCCATACACTGGTGAGAAGGGCG
>NC_090749.1:38485151-38505151 GCF_036898095.1 Palaemon carinicauda | reverse complement strand
CCTCACTATTCAGAACTAGTACTAGAACAACCATCTTCATCTTCGCTTCATTCATATTAAGCACTGCATCCTTTAAAGGTTTAAAGGCCACTCATGAATGGCAGAGGCAAGGGACAGTGACATTGTCCTATTAAGCAGGACAATGCCCTAGAGACTGACCATATTTACATATGATCAGGCCCCAAGCTCCATCGACATCCAAGGAAGGTCATGCAATAAGATCCCCCAAACCCCCATCATTAGCTCACAAGGATGGTGAGGCTGCAACGACCACAGAAACTAGCGAGTTTGAGCGAGACTCGAACCCGAGTCTGGCATTCACCAGTTAGTGATGTTACAACATCGGCCACCACAACCCTTTGATGGTAGTTTTATGTCAAAAGCTTTTAATGTTAGTTGTGCGTTGAGGGGATCACTAGATTAGGTATAAGGAGTAATGTTAGCAATTTGAAAGAACTCTTATCTGAAGGAGGTTAACGAATAGAATTTAATTTAAAAAAAAAAAAAAAAAAAACCTTGAATTTTGCATATTTTGTACCTGATATATGAATTTTCATAATTGTAGTGAATCTGAGAAAAACACCCACATCTGTATAAATAGAGGCTTAGAAAAACATACTCCACTAACAATACACGACTATATTTGTAATATATTGATAGATGACCCCCCAACACAACAAAAATTATGTTTAGTCAACATTAAAATTCCCCTCGGGATCAAACCTTTTTGGTTCTAGGTATACTGAGTTTGATCTTACGCCTAGCGGCTTCTGGAACTTCCTCACTCTCTTCTTCCCAAAGACTTCTGAATGAGAGAATCTTTTCCCCAAAAGTATAGACTGTCCTCCATTACTTCCCCCAATATAGAACCATCACAATGGAATCTGATCAAACCTTTCACATTCTTTAAACATTTTTACCATTTCGTCAGGTCTCCACATTTCACACTTTCTCGCTCCCTATCAAGTCACACATATAACAGCTTCAAGAAGCTTTTCTTGTTATTTTATATTCAATATATATATATATATATATATATATATATATATATATATATATATATATATATATATATATATATATATATATATATATATATATATATATATATATCCTTTTATAGTGAATACCGTAACACAGTGAAAGGGTTTGTGTATCGCCCTGTACTAATCAGGGCCATCAATACTAGGTTGGTTTGTTGTGAGCGCTCATACTGAAATCATCCACCATCACTAATACCCAGTTGGGATGAAAACTGATCAAAATACAGACATAAATAATGACAAGTCTATGCAGAGACGAATTTGTTGCGTCGTTGCCTTTGCTGTGAATGTATATATGTACGTATGTAAGTATGTGAGTATGTATGTATATATATATGAATATATACAGTATATATATATATATATATATATATATATATATATATATATATATATATATATATATATATATATATATAAGTATGTATCCCTACTCGGAAAACACACACAAACACACACACACACACACACACACACACACACACACACACATATATATATATATATATATATATATATATATATATATATATACATATATATATGTGTGTATATATATATATATATATATATATATATATATATATATATATATATATATATATATATATATATATACATGTATATATATATATATATGTATATATATATATATATATATATATATATATATATATATATATATATATATATATGTGTGTGTGTGTGTGTGTGTGTGTGTGTGTGTGTGTTTTCCGAGTAGGGATACCTTACTGTGGTGAAAATGTTGCCTATAACCATGATTATCATAGCTGTATTAGTCAGGGCTATCCATGCGAGGTTGGTTTCCTCTCCCACTATCGCCAATTCAATGTGGCCAGCGTGGTGATGAAAACTGAACAACCCACAAACAATGGATCTGCGGTTTATTGTATTCATACATACATATGAAAACAAACTGCAAATACAGGTAAAACTTTGACATAGGGTACTAGAAGGCTAACAGTAAATACTGGTAGAAATAAGATACTAAGAATAAAAAATAAAAAAACATAAAGAATGGACAACGAATGTTATTATGTATGGTAAAAGAAATGAGGGAATTTATTTAAATATCTAGGACTGAATATAATAGATGATAACGAAATGAGAAAAAAAGTAGATTAACGTTGATGGAAGATGTAGTAAATGATTGAGAATTGATTTGAATAGTCTGGGAAACAAAAGGGGATTGCAGTATGGGCTTGTTGAACTAACCCTCCTTTATGGAAATGAAGCTGGACATTTTCCAAAATAGGGTTCATTGCGGGCATACTGCATTGTTTAATTTGTCTTTAAAATTTCATATGTGGAAATATATAATAGAATAATTCCTAAAAATTATATCATATAATTAAGTCCTTTAATATTACTATCTTCATTACTAGCTTAGATACAGCCATATTTGGGAGAGCAGGATGCTACAGGCCTCAGGGCTCTAACGGGGAAAATCATCCAGTATTGAAAAAAAAAAAAATTGAAACCGAAAGAACAGCATGCCTGTGGGAACCCTTAAGCAAGAAAACTCTGGGACAAGACAGTGGAAGACTATAGAATAGAGGTTATGGCACTACCCAAGAATAAACAACAATGGTTTGATTTTTTAGTGTCCTTCTACAAGAGCTGATTACCACACCTCAAGGGCCTCATCTACTCTTCTCAAGTGGAAAGTACCCACTGAACACATATGAGTGCAGTAGTTAAAACCTTGAGTGAAGAATTAGCCCAACACCATTTTTCCATGTTTTAGTATCAAGTGAAGTGATTTTCGAGCAGTTCAAACCTACAGTTATATGGTTTCATATCAATGGTTTCTTTATAAATAAGTCAATATATATAAAGAAACACAAATAAACAAAGTAAACATTAACAAAATAAACTCGACAAACTCCTGTAAATAGAAAATTACCGATTCCAAAGCTCGGTAAATCCACAGAGACATAAATTAGAAACGTCACTCCAATGGAGGAAGAATGTTCCTTAGCCCAAAATCCTCTGTAAATTCAATATCTACAAAAGACCTTAAATATTCTCTTGCTTTCCGAGTAGCACCTTGCAACTGCTTTTGCCTGGGAATAATCCTTCCTAATGAGACAAGACTGCCGGGGGATAAAAGCTCTGCAAGATTAAAGTAATGGAAAATAATCGTGAGAATTTCATGCTTCAATGCTGGATTTAATTCTCACTTTTAGCCTTACTTACCAATAATAGAAGGGAAATTTTCACCCCACTTGGTAAGAGAAGGGACATTTACACCCTGCTTAGCAGTAAAACAAAAGGACCATACCCAAACTAATTAGCAGTAAGAGAAGAGCCATAATTACCACACTTAGCAGTAAGAGAAGGGCTATATTCATCTTACTTAGCAGTAAGAGAAGGAACATTTCAACCATACTTAGCAGTATAAGAAGGAGCATTCTCAACCTACTTAGCAGTGAGAGAAGGGATATTTCCATCTCCCCCCTACTTAGCAGCAAGAGAATGGACTTTTACACCCTACTTTGCGGTAAGAGAAGGGACATTTTCACCCTATTCAGCACTAAGAGAAGGGACAATTTTGCCCTACTCAGCAGTAGGAGAAGGGACATTTCCACCCTACTTAGCAGCAAGAGAAAGGACTTTTACACCCTACTTTGCGGTAAGAGAAGGGACATTTTCACCCTATTCAGCACTAAGAGAAGGGACAATTTTGCCCTACTCAGCAGTAGGAGAAGGGACATTTCCACCCTACTTAGCAGCAAGAGAAGGGACTTTTACACCCTACTTTGCGGTAAGAGAAGGGACATTTTCACCCTATTCAGCAGTAAGAGAAGGGACAATTTTGCCCTACTCAGCAGTAGGAGAAGGGACATTTCCACCCTACTTAGCAGTAAGAGAAGGGACATTTTCACCCTATTTAGCAGTAAGAAAAGGGATAATTCTACCATACTTAGCAGTAATGGAAGGGACATTTTCAATCTACATAGTAGTAAGAGGTGGAACATTTGCACCATACTTAGAAGTAATGGAAGGGACAGGCTCTACAATCTTATTGGTTTTCAAGAGTTAAATCTATCAAAAAATATTAGTTTTCGAAATGATGTTATTTCTTGAGGAACAGTTTCAAGCATTAATATAAATGACAGGTTTTATTATTATTATTATTATTATTATTATTATTATTATTATTATTATTGTTATTATTATTATTATTATTATTATTATTATTATTATTATTATTATTATTATTATTATTATTATTATTATTATCTCAACAGATATACCATGTATTCAAAAATAAAAAAGAAAAAGAAAAATTATGATGGAAATTGAAAAATTAAAACCTATAATTGAAAAAATGCTATTTTAAATCTAAATAGTCTAAAGATCTGTAAGATATTCTTTTTTGTTGGAATTCTTTAAATAAAAAAAAAATAAACTAACAAAGTTACAGTAAACACGAAACGATCAAACATCCAAGAACAGTATTTAAACTAATCATGTTAACAATTGAACAATAGATCTGATAGTTACTATTGTGACAGAATATAAATATCCTCGTTTCAGTTAGGAAATGTCCCTGACAAGCTATCTGGTGGACGGGAGTTCGAGTCCCGATCAAGCCAGATAGTTTCTTGTAGCACCTGCAACTTCAGCATCCTTGCTAGATAAGGAGGTCTAACTGTCGCATTATCAGCAGCCACTGCCTGGACCTTGGTGTAATGTTAAATAAGAATATGTTATGCAACGACCAAATAGCAACACTGTTGGCTAAATGTAAAGAAAAAATGGGAATGTTATTCAGACACTTTAAAACAAGAAAAGCTGAACACATGATTATGCTTTACAAAACTTATGTACGTAGTACACTCGAGTACTCAAATGTGATATGGTACCCACACTACCAAAAGGATATTGCACAAATAGAGAGTGTACAAAAGGTCCTATACTGCTAGAAGAGAAGAAGTTAAGGACCTTGACTACTGGGAAAGACTGCAAATTTTAAAACTATACAGTCTAGAAAGGAGAAGAGAACGCTACATGATAATACAAGCATGGGAGCAAATAGAGGGAATTACTGAAAACATCATGGAGCTAAAAATATCAGAAAGAGCAAGCCGAGGTAGATTAATAGTGCCAAAAAATATACCAGGAAAACTAAGGAAGGCGCACAGGACATTAATCCACTACGCACCAACATCGATAATGCAGCGACTATTTAATGTGCTGCCTGCTCATCTAAGAAACATATCAGGAGTGAGCGTAGATGTGTTTAAGAATAAGCTCGATAAATACCTAAGATGCATCCCAGACCATCCAAGACTGGAAGATGCAAAATATACCGGAAGATGCATTAGCAACTCTCTTGTGGATATACGAGGTGCCTCACACTCAGGGACCTGGGGGAACCCAAACAAAAAATAAGGCAATAAGGCAATAAGGCAATAAGGTCCTAGCTTGGGTGGAGAGTGGGCTTGGGTGCTATGATGTGTATATATGGCTAGTCTATAGGGCACTGTTGTTGTTCCTTACCTCTACCATTCATGAGCGACCTTTAAACCTTCAACATGTTCGTAACATTTGGCAATATCATATTGACAAATAGAACGAATGATTATATACCTTTTATAGTACAAGGCCCAAAGAATTGAACATAGAAGATCTCTCTCTCTCTCTCTCTCTCTCTCTCTCTCTCTCTCTCTCTCTCTCTCTCTCTCTCTCTCTCGGAAGAGAAATTCAAGAAAGAAGCAGTTATAAAACCGTGGAAATTGTTAGAGGATAAAAGAATCTAACGAAGTAAAAGTGGGAGACGCAGGAACAACGAAAACTATTACTCCGAAAAACGACTTAAATGTATTGAAATGTTTCAACGTTATATTTCTAGTTATTTCATTTCTAGTTATTTAAAATGTGGAAAGAATTTATCTGTGTGAGAATTTTCTATAAACTGTACCTACTTGAGTGAAAATATTCAATTACATAAGATATTACTGTTGATAAGTGGGAACATAATTCAAATATATAACTAATATATCCTAAAATTTCATAGATTAGTTTTTCTATTAGAACAATATACGCTATTATATAGGTGATTAATTAATATAAAAGAAAGAGAAAAATTATTACAATATCTAAATTCACTTTAGCGACACGTTTTAGTAACCTTGAGCAGTAAATTTAATCTTTTTTTTTTTCTTAAGTTAGAATTAGTTTCGAGATATAGCAGCACTTATCAATATTATTACAACCATACCTGGAAGGGGAATACGAAAATGAACAAACTACTATACATGAGAAATAATGAATAATTAATATAAATATTCTTAGATCAGTATCAACGGTAAAATAGACCTTCCATATATAAACTATGATGAGAGACTCATGTCAGCCTGATCAACATAAAAATATTTGTTGCAAGTTTGAACTTCAGAAGTTCCAACAATTCAACTGCCTGATTAGAAAAACCATTAAACAATCTAGTCATAAATGGAATTAAACATCTAAAAATACTGTTTAGTTTTCAGCCTTATAATTATAACTACTGCACTGTAATTATTCAGTGGCCACTTTCCTCTTGGTAAGGCTAGTATAGACTCCTTAGTTATGGTAAGTAGCTCTTCTAGGAGAAGGACACTCCAAAGTCAAACCATTGTTCTCTAGTCTTGTGTTATGCCATAGTCTCTGCACCACTGTCTTCCACTGTCTTGGGTTAGAGTTCTCTTGTTTGAGGGTACACTCAAGCACAATATACTATCTTATTTCTCTTCCTTGGGCTTTTTTTTTTATTTATTTAGTTTATATATGAAATATTTCTTAAAATGTTGTCACTGTTCTTAAAATATTTAATTTTTCATTGTTTCCTTTCTTCACTGAGCTATTTTCCCTGTTGGGGCCCCTGGGCTTATAGCATCCATAATAATAATGTAGTAAAGATCAAAGCCAATGTCTAAGATAAGAGGGACATTGATCCCATTATTATTATTTTTTTCTTCCAAAAGTTTCAGCATCGCCTATTCAAACTTCCAAGTGGCCTTTGACAAACATTTCTTCCCAACTCCAGCGGAGGTTTAAAAAAAGTGTTTAGATCATTTGAATATATATGCGTTTGGTGGTGCATAAAATATAAATTATGTTTCTTTGCAATATATATTGATACCATAATCTATTTCATTTATATTAGATAAAATATTTACGGTAATTGTTCATTAATAATGTATTTTGTACAAGAAAACGGATATTCATAAGTCATATTTGGTGTTAATTACATTTTAATAAATGGATCATACCACAGTTTTTTTTTAAATAATAAATAATCGTTAAATCCTTATCAAATACAAGACACGTAGAAGGGAACAAATTCCCCTATCTGCTATCTGACTAATTTTAAGACTACAAGTATTAAACATCTATGTTATAATTAACCATTCTCAAATCACTTATATTCATTTGAGAATTTTCAATATCAATAGACTATATTTGATCTAATTGTCATATCAAATATCATCAAGTTAAGTTTCACTAATAGCGAGAATGAAAAAACTAAGTATAGTGTCAGAGATTATGAAATCAGACAAAATATATTTATGACGGTAAAGGCCATCTCTACATCTTCGTGTATATAATGCAAGATTATATATTTACTTCATGCTCATCTGAGTATAATATCTCCATTATACAATCTGTATATCTCATTTTTCCTCTTCTCCATATTCCATCCCTTTTTTTTTTTCAATCCACCAAAGACCAGCCTTATCCGAGCAATGGGCCTTTGATCACCCAGAAGATATTTACAGTGCATTGCATCTTGGTCTTCACGAGGAAGACTTGTACAAACAAACCTTTGTTGTAATTCGACAATCGTTTCTGAAGCAGTTTTAATTCAAGATGAAGGCAGATAATGGTTAAGAGGAAATAACTGAGAGAATTGAGATGGATGAAAATAGGAAACTGAGAGAGGATCGGTTGAAATAGAGCGATTAAAATTACAACCAATTCTCCGTAAATTGTTAAAAAATATGATACTCTAATAATGACATTGTATAAAAATTAATTTGTTTTACGCTAATCCAAATCTAGACAAGCAACAAATAATGGTGTAGAGGAGTTCCCTATTATATAATGATGAAATGTGCATATATATTTCCAATGATATAGGTACTTTAAGGTGATATATACTATTTTAATATATTAAGCCAGACGACATTTCCATCTTCAGTGAGAGTAACCCCACATAAGGATATCCTTTCAAATCACAGTAATTACTATGAATAAGGTTGGCCGCCCAAAAAACCTATAGTTGAACCCTGTGTGGACTATATTATCCATATACAGTTGGATAGAAATTTGAAAGGTAAGCCTGGGGCCAAAAACGAATCTAACAGACGTGAGTTGATTGTTGCACTGATTCTTCGCGACATACCTTCAGATGGTACTGATTCTCATCGTAATTTGTTGGACAGGAACTTACGATCTAGTAAATTTTTTATTCCTGATCTAGATATTATTCTCTGGCACCATCGTTCAATTAGTTCATTATGCATGTTGCATAAGATTTGTTACATTCAGATCTTCCCGGATAGTTCCATCCTGTTCGTAATACTAGGTATGCAATTATTACTAATAATCAGGCCTTCTCCCTCATGAGGCTCAATACTACACACTACTCTAGGAGATTTATTCCAGCTGTGACCAAGTTGGGGAATGATCTTCCTAATCGGGTAGTTGAATCAGTGGACTTTAAAAGGTCGAACTCGCAGCAAATGGTTTTATGTTGAAGAGGCTTACATAAGCCCTTTTATAGTTTACATATCAAATATTTTTTTAATGTTGTTAATGTTTTTAAAATATCATATTTTAAATTTTATTACTTATATTGTTTATTTATTTCCTTTCTTCACTGGTCTATTTTTCGGTATTGGAGCCCTTGTGCTTATAGTATCTTGCTTTACCAGCTAGGGTTGTAGCTTAGCTAGTAGTAGTAGTAGTAGTAGTAGTAGGAGTAGTAGTAGTAGTAGTAGTAGGAGTAGTAGTAGTAGTAATATATATACATATATATACATATATGCATATATATATATATATATATATATATATATATATATATATATATATATACATATAAATAAATAAATATATATATATATATATATATATATATATATATATATATATATATACACACATATATATATATATATAAATATATATATATATATATATATATATATATATATATATATATATATATATATATATATATATATGTATATATATATATATACACACACATATATATATATATATATATATATATATATATATATATATATATATATATATATATACATATATATATATATATATATATATATATATATATATATATATATATATATATATATATATATATATATATATATATATGTAATAGTTAGAATAGTAATATTACATGTTTAAAACAGCGATTAAACTCTAAGAATTAGAGAAATATCTTCAAGACTTCAAAATAAATAGCTGTAAAACCAGAGAAATATCTTCAAGACTTCAACATAAAAGCTGTAAAACCAGAGAATGATCTTCAAGACTTCAAAATAAAAGCTGTAATACCTGATAAAGATCTTCAAGAACTCAAAACTATCTACAAGAATCTACAATTTTGACTAAGTCCAACGGAAAAGCTAACATCAACATATGTTAGTATACAACTTGAATCTTCAATCAACATCCTAGGAAACCCAAGGACTGGCGTTCAACAATTGCAAGACATATCCAGGAAGAACTACATTCAACAAGAAACTAGAACGAGACATCGCTAACAAAACATCAAGAGAGAGAGAGAGAGAGAGGACGTGTCGACTTCATATAAAGCTAAGTACAGAGATTTTGTATTCATTTCAGTTTGGGCAGTGAAGTGTAGTTATCACAAGTCGTTAGTCAATTATTACTGGGGTGAGTGAATTCCTAAACTTTGTTATAAGAAACTCCGAATTCTCATTTAGAATTTTTCTTTCTTTGTGCTAATTCCTTTTTCTTTCATAAACTCTTGGGGGGGAAATGTATTGGGATTAGTAACATTGTTGGGGGAATTTTATTATACATATGCGTTTACGCAGTGGGCGTCTGTACTCATATAGATATTTTGATAGGATTGAAAGGGGTCAAAGAGATAGAAAAAAAAAAAATACAGCAGTCATGGCTCCTCCTGTCAGCCCTACCCCTGGACCTAGTGGTGTAGGCCAGGCTAATCCTCCTCCAATTGTGACGCTTGTAAATGCCAGGTCAGCAATCCTTCCTTTTCAAGGTCGTGTCAACGGGTTCTTGCCACAAAATGTGGAGTCATGGATTTCATCCGTTGATGCCCATTTAAATGCCAAACAAATCGTAGATCCTTTTGTACAATTACAAGAAGCTAAAAGTTTTATAGATTTTTCTAAGGGGGATGCGAGTGCGTATTTAAGAGGTGTTTCATTTCAGGAAGCAGTTACTTGGGATGATTTCAAAGTTAGGTTACGCGCGATTTATGGGGGTGAGGAAGCTTTGGATGTAGTGTTAACGTTACGAAATACACTTAATCAAGCCACTATGAATCGGCTTAATGTTGTTGAGAGAGCAGCTCTCATAGCTGATAGGCTTAACGAATATCAGGACATTTTAGGTAATTCCACTTGGGTTACTAACGATAATATCTCCGTGAAAGATTTTTTACGATTAATGTATTTAACTTGCATGACACTTATATTGCCTGAAGCTTTAGTGCGGTGCTTTGATAAGAAGTTAATGCCTGCAAGTACGGAATTGGATGTCTATAAACAGATAAAGAAACACATGTCCAAGTGTCCAGATCTCGATCCCGTGTTAACTCAAGTTTTTGCTAAGAATGAAACAAAACCACAAACAGTGAACGTAATTAATATTCCAGTAGCGGGAGTGACGTGTTACAACTGCAAACGTCAAGGTCACATAAGCGCAGACTGTAGAACGAAATTTTGTTCAGTTCACAACACAGCATCACATTCTTAAAGTCAATGTTACGCGCGTAAGACACAACAATATCCTAGAAATACACAGTCAATTCCACAGTCAGTTCCATATGGAAATAAAAAGAAAAATCCTCATTTTAACAATAAGAAGAAACAACAAAATGTCAATGCAGTTCAGAGTCCGAAACAAACAAACACTTCTTCAAATATCGCTGAGCCTGGGCCGTCAAACCAGACCTCGCAAAGTCAGCCTAATTTTCAGAATGTGCAGAGCAAAGCAAATACCACATAGTTAACTCTAGAGGGGAAGAGAGTGATGTTGGGTCAAGGTCATTTATGTCAACATCAATAGTATTGAATAATCAATTTAATGTTTTATCAGATAATTGTGAGACAATAGATTTTCCTATGAAACACACGGCCGAATTAAGTAAAACAGTGCATGCTCCCGTAGATTTGCAACGAATTCATACAATAATAAGCCAAAATGAGTTACGGCCAACCTTATATGCTGTAAATTTAGAACACAAATCCTTTACGTTATTTTTTGACTCTGGTAGTCCACGTAATATTATGGATTTGAAGACGCATCATTTGTTGTTTTCGAACTTTCCGATTGAAAAATCAGGAATTAGACTTTCAGGTATAGGAAATAATGAATTAAACGTCATAGGCATAACTCATATTCAGTTCAGAGTCGGTAATCGCACGTTTGCCGATACATTTGTTGTTGTGAAAAACATTAATATGTATCCAGCTGTAATTATAGGATACCCATCTATGGGAAATCAAAACATTATCTTAGCTCCTGCCAAGCACGGCGTGTATATCAAAGGGAAATTCTATAAGTCTTCTAATACTTTAAAGTCAGTTTTGGATAAAAAGGAGACGACAAATGTAACCGTAACGTACGTTGAAGAACCAATAACTTGTCTCACTAATAAAGAAATAATATACGCGACCCAGCAGAATTCTCGTTCACCTGTAATATCATCTTGCACGCAATATATCGAACCAAACATACCTTCGAATTTAATAGTGCAAATAAAGAAAACACTACCGGGATCTGAAATATTAATCCTTTCCGATACTTTGAAAACTAACGGATTGTCTGTCACACAAGCTATTTATACAGTAGGCTCACATCAGCAATGTAATATCGAAGTCTGTAATCATTTAAATAACACTTTAGTAATTCACAAAAATCAACATATCTTGGATGTAGAAGTTTATAAACATCGTATTCTTGCCGTTGCTGAAATCAATCACTCTCAATCAGTTGCGGATGAATCCCTTTTACGATCTATTAAAAATAAAATCAGTAAGGACATTCAAGACGAAGAAATTCAGCAGAAAATTTTTGAACTTTTAACTAAATATACAGATGTCTTTTCCACTACGGATGGATCCTTAGGAAAAACAGATGTGATCGAGCATCAAATAAGGTTAAAAGACAAGAAAAAAATTATATATGTACCCTCGTACAGACTCCCTATGAAATTCCAGAATGAAATAAATGATGAAGTAGGTAAAATGTTAGAGGAAGGAGTCATTAGAAAATCAAATAGCCCTTATAATTTTCCTTTAATAGTTGTACCGAAAAAAGATCGAACATGGCGTATCTGCGTCGACTTTCGTCGTCTAAACGAGGAAACGATCCCTGATCGATTCCCAGTGCCATGTACTGACGATATTTTGTCTTTGTTAGGTCAGAATAAATATTTTACCAGTTTGGACTTACTTAAAGGCTTTCACCAGATATCATTAGAAGAAGATAGTATCCCATACACAGCCTTCAGCACAGCCAGGGGACATTATGAATTTTTACGGATGCCTTTTGGTTTACGTTGTGCTCCTATAACATTTACAAGAATGATTAACATAGTGTTTGGAGACTTGTTAGGGGATATATTGCATGCCTATATGGATGATCTTGTAATCTTTTCCAACACCTTAGAAGAACATCTACGTAAGTTAGAACTAGTACTACAGAGATTAAGACAACATAACTTAAGGGTAAAGATTAGTAAGTGTGAATTTTTCAAAACAGAATTAATATATTTGGGTTTCATGGTGTCAAGCCAAGGTCTTAAAGTAGTCCATGATAAGGTGTCGGCTATACGTAATTTTCCCATACCTACTAATGTCAAGGGAATACAGCAATTTCTGGGTTGTAGTGGATATTACAGGCGTTTTATACGCAACTATTCAATATTAGCCGCTCCTTTAACTGATCTTACGAAGAAGGGCGTAGATTTCATATGGTCTGAGCAACATCAACAGGCGTTTAATACTTTGAAAGATGAACTGTGTAGTTCTCCTATCTTAAAATTTCCTGACTTCGGTAAGGAATTCTTCATTGCAACAGACGCCTCAGACTTAGGAGTAGGAGGGGTATTGCTTCAGCAATATGATAAACAGTTTTTCCCGATAGCTTTCTATTCTCGAAAATTGAGAACTTCCGAAAGTAAGTATGCAGTAATAGACAAGGAAGGACTAGCTATTGTTAATTCGCTAGTGCATTTTAAGTTCATAATTTACGGTTATCCCGTTAAGGTTCTTACTGACCATAAACCACTAACAGAGTTCTTTAAAGGCTTCAATCACAGCCCTAAACGAACTCGGTGGCATTTAATCATTCAAGATTTTGGCGCAAGAATCGGGTATTTACCTGGGAAAGCAAATATCATTGCGGATGCATTATCACGCAACCCCGTGTCATCTTGTACGGAGTCTTTAGCTGAATTAATAGATATATCAACATCCATGCCTATTGTAAAAACAATATCTGAACAAGAAGATTTAGGCTGGAGTGCTGAATTGTTACAGACTGAGCAAAGAAAAGATCAGAAAATAGAAACAATTATAAATGCTTTGAAAGGCAATCATAAAGAAAAAGAATATATAAAGTATAAGCAGCAGAATTATATAATCAAAGATAATATTCTGTGTAGGACTGTGACAAGGAAAACCCGCAATACACCACATGTAACTAACGACCAGGTAGCAGTACCAATCTTACTTATTTCCACTGTCCTGAATTGGTTGCATTCAAATCCATTACATGGACACCCTGGGTTCTCATTAATGTCACAGAAAGCCAAATCATTGTTTTATTGGCATACAATGCTTACAGATATAAAAAGACACATAGCTAATTGTCGCACATGTCAGGAAAACAAAGGGCATACGAAAACACCTGTCAGCCTAGGAGCTTATCCTGTGCCCAATCAACCCTTTGAAAGAATACATTTAGATTTGTTAACAGGATTTTACGAGTCAGACAGAGGAAATAAACACCTCTTAGTAATTATAGATGCTTTAACTCGATATACAGAACTAATAGCGCTTAAAACTAAAACTGCGATTGAATGCGCTAGGAAGTTTTACGAGTGTTACATTTGTAAACATGGAATTCCACACATGATAATCTCAGACTCGGGTGGTGAATTTAATAATCACTTTCTTACCTCATTGTGTGAATTCCTCAACATAAAGAAGATTAATACCATGATATATCACCCAGAGTCGAATGGGCTAGTGGAAAGAGCAAATAGGAAGATATTAAATATATTGAGGGTAACACTAGGGGGATCAGACCCCAACTGGGATATTGCAATACCGGCGGCACTGAGTACTCTAAATCATTCATATCATATATCAATTAAAATGTCACCGCATGAAGCATTGTATGGTACCCCAGTTAGAACACCTTTCCATGTAATAACGCCTACAACTAATCTATCAAATCCTTTAAAAGAATGTATAAATGCAAGTATAAGTCGATATGATATCCTTCGAAAGAATTTAGAAGAATCACAAATCATAATGAAAAGGAATCATGATAAAATAGCGAAACCAACTAAAACATATACCGTGGGTGATAACATCTATATTCAAATCAATGTCAGAAAAGGGCTCAACTATAAACTAACACCTAAGTTTGAAGGCCCATTTAACATTTTGGAAACATTAACGGCCAATAGGTTTAGAATTCAAAACGTAGCCCAACCCACGGATGAGAGAATAGTACCATTGTCTCACATAAGAAATTAAAAAGAAAAGAGAGGAAAAGAAGTGAGGAAAAATTTTATTTTGTGTGACTAAAAGTTTTCTTTTTAATACAGGAGTAATTACATATATTTTTTTCTCGTTACAGGTTTCCAAGATGAATTTTTTGTTGTTGGGAGTGATATTGTTCGCTCAGACATTTTTCTCGTATGGGATGAGTTCTAAGACTAAGAATATATATTCTAAATATGGCAATATAGTTGAAAGACAAGAAGACATTTTTATTACATCAACCAACGTAATTGTCGAAGTGCATATGCAAGCAATTTTTCTTCAAGAGAATGATGTCACTAGCTTAAGAACCGCCATTTCAAGGTTTTCTGCATCATTGGATGAGTTGCATAGGAGACATTTTCATTTGACTACTAAGAGTTTGCTTGGATCAACATTAAAAGTTGCAGAGATGCTATCTGATGACTTGAAAAATAAGACTGGCGAGACAGGATCTTTGGCTTATGACCTTTTGATGTGGACTGTAGGACACGAACATAAAGAAAGACGGAATCCGTTCATTTATGCTGCATTAAGCATCTTTGGGTCTGTTGCAAGTTTAGGTTTAGGACTTTCCAATCGTCTTAAAATTAGTAATCAAAATAAGAAAATTGAGTTCTTGACTCATAAAGATGAATTGATTATGTCAGAACTAAGGGATCAGTTAGCTTCAATCAATAAAATTATGGATTTGTTAAATGAACATTCAGATAATATCGTTCAAATTATGGAAGTACAGGATTTGTTGGCAACATTAACGTATTATGATTCAAAGATAGATCACATACATAACAGAATTGCACATTTCATTGAGAAATCCAAGGATTATGTAGAAGCTATCACGTTAGCAACTAAAGGTGTATTGTCGCCCCATTTGTTGCCTATACGTTACTTAAAATTAGTTCTGGAGAACGGAAGGGATAAACTAGGCTATGTTCCTTTGTTAGACGAACATAGGTTAGAATTTTATTACAGCCTAATTACAGTAAATGTAGATAATAACAAGATTAGGATTACAATTCCCTTTGATTCTTCTGATGCCTGGCAATCTTACAGGATATCACCATTTCCGACTTTCATGACGAATCACTCAAATCCAGTAATATCCAGTTTGACAGGACACGTATTGATTTCCCCAGACAAGGAAACATATACGGTCATTAAAGACTTCAATCAATTAACTCACTGTTCAGACGCAATGGATAGAAAAATATGTACAGCTGACTCATTTGAATTCCGTAAAAACTTAATGGATTCATGCGAGTTAGGTATAGTGCTAGACGGTGCTCTCTCCCATACAAGTGAAAATTGTCTGGATAAGCTTTATCCCTTTGACAATAAAGAATTCAATTGCAGACTAAATAATGGCTCGTGGATACGATACGACAAGGACGGCTTCAATGTATCATGCCCTGACGGATCCACATCCTTCAACCACATCTTCGTCGCAGCAGATGGCTGTATCGGGACTTCCCCGAATTCCATGGTGACTGGCCTACGGACAATCATCAGAGAACGAGCCTACTTCGCGAACTTCACGTGGACCTCTACAATGCCAGCACTTCCTCTCCCTTACAACGGCCGTGTGGCAAAGCGGTTGATGAAACTTACCGAAAAGGACCACCTGTCACCGACTTATAAAGAGATTCTTCACCCCATAATACTGGCTAGTTTGTGTGTCACGGTGATGATATTTATCGCCGTGAACATCCTTGTTTGGCGTAGGTTACGGCACAGCAAGCAGCTACAAAGGAACGAGTTGCATAGCTCTGACAATACCCCCTACCTGATCCAGTTCAAAGCTGTATGAGTGGCCACCTCATTCGCTAAGGGAGTAATTTGTCGGGAAGATGTTTGTATGAAAAGCTGATTAGTACGCTAGTAATATGTAATTAAAGAAATTCTCTACATTTGCATTGTTAAAAAATACATTTAAAACAACATTTAAAAAATAAATAAAATAAAAAAGGATATAAATCATTTTTTCTCTCGGCATCTAATAAAAGTATATAAGCCGGAATGTTAAAAAAAAAAGAAAAGAGAAAAAAAAAAAATATATATAATGAAATATATAACAGAATCTATGGGCATCTAATAAAATATATCAGCCCTATATATAAATATATATATATATATATATATATATGTACGAAACCGTGGTACGTGTACGTACCAGGAATTCGTGTTTGTGCACTAAAAATTGAGTATCTTGTTTCTGACAAAGGTAACAATTATTCTTTATCAAGTTACCGAATCATTTGTAAGTCAGAATTTATTTTGTTTTTTGGTACCATGTAATCATTGCTAGCAATGTACCATATATGTGATCTTGGTTTTATCATGCATTTTTCTTTTTGCTTTGGTAATATCTTTTTTGTGTGCATTATTGTTATTATTTTTTAATGTGCCTATTTGGACATTCGTCCTCAGTTGATTGTGGCTAAAGTTAAGCAAAGAATAATACATATGTCCAGTCACACCTAATAACCATGTTTCGGCTTGTTGTTAAATTTTTGTAAAAAAAATTGAGATAGCTGGCCGAGCTTATGTTTAAAACAAATGACGTAATATGTCATGTTGGTTGGAAGAGCTAACCCTGAGATTTGCTGTAGTCATTCAAATTATAAACAGGATGTATAATGCAACCCTCGGCAAATTGACATTCTTTCTTAACGTCAACACATTGTCTCCTCGTGTGAAAGTTTGTGACGTCACCGGATGCAGGTGTCTTCCGATTCCGTCACGTGGCTAAATTAAAGCAAGCATACGATATCTGTGATATCGATAATTTATTCAGTTCATATCTAAACTTCACCAGAATTGGTCATGTAGACCAACACAGCTTCCTCCAGTGATGGAGATGTTTAACTCTGTTGTTTATTAAAAATAAAACTTAAAAACCATTAAGATGTATTCAGTAAACCATTTAAATACATCTGAAAACAACTCATACTCAAATGTGTGCTTAAGACAGTAGCCCACCAATATATATATATATATATATATATATATATATATATATATATATATATATATATATATATATATATATATATATATATATATATATATATATATATATATATATATACACACATATATATACATATATATGTATATATATATATATATATATATATATATATATATATATATATATATATATATATATATATATATATATATATATATATATATATATATATATATATTTATATATATATATATATATATATATATATATATATATATATATATATATATATATGTATATATATTTATATATATATATATATATATATGTATATATATATATATATATATATAATATATATATATATATATATATATATATATATATATATATATATATATATATTACGAACCTCCTTAATAAAATTGTCCTAGAAATTATACATCCAATAAATACAAATAAATCATCCACTTTCCCTCAACACCCACATGTTCCACTACAACTAACCGTCCCCCAAAGGAACGAATAGCAATTATGAAACCACCACACCAACACCACCATTACATTCACGAATAATTCCACCTGAACAAGAGGTCATCGTTGGATGATCAAACTGATATTAATCTACTTACCTGGCTATTTGGGGATGCAGAGATACGCTTACACATTCAGCAATGGGATATGATTCGTTCTATCACAGATATAATGGATTGATATGTTGTTTGAGATGGACTGATGTTCGATAGTTATAGTTATAGTTATAGTTATAGTTATAAATATAGTTATAGTTATAGTTATAGTTATAGTTAGAATTATAATTATGATTATAATTATATCTATAATTATAGTAATAATTATAGTTATAGTTAAAATTATCATTATAATTATAATTATAATTATAGTTTTGTTGAAAAAAATGGCTGCCTCAGTTGCATTAATCTTACAATCCGTCCTCTCGATGGCTCAAATTATCTTCTTTTCAGGACTACTGCATACACCCAGTAACTGAGCAACATTCATCCTTCATGGTTGGTAGTCAAATTCTGGAATAATTGGCGAGTCAAGGTTTTAATATAAAATTCACAAATTAGGTAAGATTCACAAATCAGGTAAAATTCACAATTCAGGTAAAATTCACAATTCAGGTAAAAGTATACAGAGAACAAGCTACGCATTTCGGGAGTGCTGTCTCCCTTCCTCACGCTTCAGTGCTGGAAACGATGAGAGGTACGTCCTTATATATGGCAATTCTGGCTGAGTCAGAGAGGCAGCGAATTTTTCATTGGCTACCTTGAGCATCGTGGGCGGAGCAAATAGAATGGCTGATCCTCATTGGCTAAGCCGCTCGCCGAGAGAGGCTGTAGTACAGTCAGACTGCCATCCCACTCACTCCTGGGTGTTGAGTCACCATCTTGCCCTCTGGGAGCTGGGCTCTGATTGGCGGGAGCGCTCGCCGAGTGGGTATGTTGGCTAGGCACGCTATCCTATCCTGATCAATGCTGTTAGGGTTGTTTATGTGAATATCTATTGGGTTGTCCTGGTTGGAGGCGTCATGGTTGGTTGGGTTATTTTTCCTTGTGTTGTTCCTTCGGCAGGAGGGGAGGAGGAACATTTCCAGGGTAGTGTTTAGAGTCGGCTTTTCTCTCTGAATAAGAAGAGCTTCAAGTATGTGAAGTCTCCTGCTATCTGGAGCCCGGCCCATGATCTCGGTGTTCTTGATTATTTCCTTACGTTTGATGTTTTTGTTGTGGACGTGGAGGGCATGAGCTTTTATTTCACCTTGTTGGACATGACAAGACAGTCTCTTTGACAGACGCATGGTGGTCAATCCTATGTAACGTCCAGAGCATCCTGGAACAGGGCATAAGTAGGAATAGACCACGTTGGTTTGTCTGAGAATATCCTTAGTCGGCGGGGCTGGGTTGTTCCTTATGATGAGACACC
>NC_090749.1:38460151-38462651 GCF_036898095.1 Palaemon carinicauda | reverse complement strand
ATTTTCAATCGTAGGAGAAAGCAAATGCAAGGAATAACCCTATGACAACGTTGATTTAGAAATAGATTCTCCAATAAGTAAATTTGCAAGTAAACAACAACAACAAAATCAACAACAAAAAATACAGAGGTTTCTAGTCCACTGCACAACAAAGTCCTCAGACATATAGTAATAATAATAATATTGATAATAATAATAATAATAATAATGTTTATTGGACAAAAACATATTTACATACAAAATATTTAGAAAAAGACTCGGTCCAAGCCCATGTGGAGCAGAGCTCTTCGGGCAATAATACAAATAAAATAATATCATCAATTAAAAAAAAAATTTATAAAAAGTAAATATTGATATAGATAAACTAAATGTACACATACATATACATAAGCATATAATTATGCATACATATACATATACATACATATACACACATGCACATATACATACACATATATACATAGATACATATAAATGAGATTTTAGCCTAAAAATAAATGGAAATGTATATTCATATAATAAAGAAGTGCGGAATAATAAATAGTGCAAATTTTGAATTTGAACATTGATATGGTAGAAATGCTAGAATTACAAATGTATACAAGCAATAAACAATATAAGAATTAAGAACATTATAGTGTGCATTAATGGATAGGTCATGAAGAAATGTCTACTAATAAAACTTAGTACACAGATAATAACATATTAGTATAGGATTTTTTAAAAGATCGAATGCTAAGCAATGCCTTAAGATAAGCAGGCAGAGTATTCCATAGTTTAACTCCCTGATAGAGATAAAACTGTTCACATTTCTTCACACGTACGAAGGGAAGAGATAAGTTAGAGTCTCTTGTTCCATATTGGTGTGCTGATTGTACCTGAATTATTTTTTGTCTAATGGATTGATATATATGCAACGAAAGTGTTTGAAACATCAAATTCATTAAGGAGAGTTTGTAGGTGTCCTCCAACTTCAGAATCGAGAGAGACCGGAATAGAGGTGACGTATGAGCTAAATAATCACTCGAAGTTATTATTCTCACCAGTTTTTTTTTTTTGCATAACGATTAGCGGTTGCAGGACGTTTCCACTGCAACTCCCCCACGCTGTAATGCAGTAATTTAGATGAGGAGATATTAAAGAGTGGTAGAGTTGTTTTAATATATATATAGCAGGAAATAATCCTTTAGCCTATATATGATACCTGTAACTTTGGAAATTTTATTGACTATCATATCCACATGCTTACTGAAAGTTAATTTATTGTCAAACATTACTCCTAAAAATTTTCCGCTGGACTTCTGGTCAAGAGTGTGATTTCCTATTGCAACTCTTATGTTACCGGGAACTTTGCGCAAAGAAAATATTATGAAATATGTTTTTCTCTCATTTAGGGTCAATTTATTCGATAGTAACCCATTTTTAACATTATTTAAGTTAGCAGTTAAAGAATTACAAAGAGAATAAATATTTTTATGACAAAGATGGAGCGTGGTGTCATCGGCAAAAAGTATGGAGTTTAATCTGCCAACTGAACGAGGCAAATCATTAATATAGATGAGGAAAAATAACGGTCCTAAGACTGATCCCTGAGGGACACCTATTTTGACATCCATAATCTCTGAAAGATGACCATCGAGGGTGACAAATTGTTTTCGATTTGTTAGGTAGGATTGGAGTAAGAGTAATGCATTGCCTCGTATACCATAATGTTCCAGCTTTTGAAGTAGTATATCATGAGACACAGTTTCAAAGGCTTTGCTCAAATCCAAAAAAAACCGCACCAAAGTATTCATTTTTATTCATTGCATTATAGATATTTTCAAGAAGGTCATGAACGGCATCACTAGTACTTACGCCTCATAAGAAACCATACTGACACGTAGAGAAGATGTTACAACTATTGAAGAAAGAGTAAAGTCGACTATACAATAGTTTTTCAAATATTTTATTCAACAAAGGAAGGCAGCTGATTGGTCTATAGTTATTAACATCTGATATGTCACCAGATTTGTGTAACACAGTCACACATGCAATTTTCAAAATGTCAGGATAAATACCAGCATCTAAACAACGGTTGAATAGCATAGATATAGGATAGGCAAGTAGGTTAGCATTGTTTTTATATAATCTTGTAGGAGGAGAATGAATATTTGCTTTTTTGTTTTTCAGTTTTTTTATAATGTTTATCAATTCAAATGGAGATGAAGGGGTAAAAAAAATAGACTGCTGATTTGAGGGAGGCAAATAGGTACGGAAATCTAAGTTAATATTTTGAGGTAAAGCATCCCTTAGAGTAACGCCTATTGTAGAGAAATGAAAATTAAAAGCATTTGCAATTTGTTTAGTGTCAGTAATGGTTTCCCCGTTTCGAATCAGTTTTCTGAGTGAGCTACTCTTTTTTTCTGCCCGGCTTTAGTGACGAGTTGATTAAGTCCCAAGATTTTTTGGCATCTCTACGGAGTTGGTCAAAAGTACTCTCAAAATAGTTTTTCTTTGC
>NC_090749.1:38445151-38452651 GCF_036898095.1 Palaemon carinicauda | reverse complement strand
GGTGGGTAACTCATTCTTGGCGAGAAACGTAAGATCTGGAAACAGGTTCAGTTCCCCCCCATCCAGGGACTGAACACGACCTGCCTCTCTCGAGAGGGCTACGATCTCACTAACCCTGGCCCCGGGCGCGAGTGCAAATAGGAAAATAACTTTTTGTGTCAAATCCTTTAACGCACATTCTTCATTGCTCAACAGGGAGGCGAAATGAAGAACTTTGTCTAAAGACCATGAAATGGGCTTTGGAGGTGCTGAAGGTCTGAGCCTAGCGCAGGCTTTCGGAACTTTATTAAAGATCTCGTTACCTAGGTCGATCTGGAAGGCATATAAAATGGGTCTCATCAAAGCAGACTTACACACTGAAATCGTGTTAGCTGCCAACCCTTGACCATGGAGGTGGATGAAGAAAGATAAGCAGAAGTGTGTCGAGATCACCTGCGGATTCTTCGCCTTTACAAAGGCCACCCATTTTCTCCAAGATGCCTCATATTGCCTTCTAGTCGATTTGCACTTATATTCCTCTAGGAAGTCTATGCTGGCTTTCGAAATCCCGAAACGCTTTCTCACCGCAAGGGAGAGAAAATCATGAGCTGCAGGGTCCGGGTTTTCTGTAATGAAGCGCAGACAGTCGACTTCTGGACTCGCTGGGTCAGAACTGGATGTGGTAGCGGCACAAACTTCAGCTGTAGTTCCAACGCCAAGGGGAACCACATGCTGTTCGGCCACTTGTGGGCCACTATTGCCGCTACCCCCTTGAAGGATCTCAGTTTGTTGAGGACCCTCAACAGAAGGTTGTGAGGGGGGAACAGATAAATCCTGGACCATCTGTTCCAGTCGAGGGACATCGCGTCCACTGCTTCCGCTAAGGGGTCCTCGTACGGGGACACGTACAGGGGCAACTTCTTGTTGTCTTTCGTCGCAAAGAGGTCTATCTGCAGTTCTGGGACTTGATTCAGAATGAAGGAGAATGATCCTGCGTCTAAGGACCATTCCGACTCTATCGGTGTGAACCTGGATAGAGCGTCCGCTGTCACGTTGCGGACTCCTTGGAGGTGAACTGCCGACAGGTACCACTTCTTCTTTTCCGCCAATCGGAAAATGGCCAACATCACCTGGTTGAGAGGTGGTGACCTCGACCCTTGTCGATTCAAGCATCTCACAACCACCTCGCTGTCCATCACCAATCTTATGTGGATCGAGTGACGCGGGGAGACTTTCTTTAAGGTAAGGAGCACTGCCATAGCTTCTAGAAAGTTTATGTGAAAGGTCCTGAATAGCTTGGACCAAGTCCCCTGGACTTTTTTCCGATGAGAGTGACCTCCCCATCCCTCCTTTGAGGCGTCTGAGTGAATCGTCATCGACGGGGGAGGTGGCTGAAGAAGAACCGACTTCTTTAGATGTCTGGCTTGGGACCAAGGCCTGAGAAGAGTACGTAGCCGAGGCGGCACTGGTCTTCTCAGATCTCTTCGCGCGTTTGATGCATACCTTCTCCAAACTCCGGTTGCATCCTTTAGCTGTGCTCTTAGCACTGGGTCTGTCACCGAAGCAAACTGGAGAGAACCTAGTACCCTCTCCTGTTCGCGTCTTGATATCCTTTCGGAATCTAGAAGTCTCTTGACAGAACCCGCTATCTCCTTCCTTTTCTTCGCCGGGATGGAGAAACAGTGTGACAAAAGGTACCAGTGGATTCCCAGCCACTGGAACTTTTGAGATGGAGAAAGTCGAGACTTTTTTCTGTTGATCTTGAAGCCTAGGTACTCTAGGAACTGGATCACCTGACTGGAAGCTTGCAAGCATTCTGTCTCGGATGCTGCCCACACCAGCCAGTCGTCCAGGTAGGCTACTACCTGAATTCCCTTTAGGCGTAATTGTTTGAGAGCTGCGCTCGCCAGCTTCGTGAAAATCCTTGGGGCTATGTTTAGCCCGAATGGCATGGCTCTGAAGGCGTATAGTCTCCGTTGTAGCCTGAACCCTAGGTAGGGGGAGAGTCGACGGCTGATTGGAATGTGCCAATAGGCGTCTGACAAGTCTATAGAGACTGAGTATGCCCTCTTGGGCAGTAAGGTCCTTATGTGTTGCAGTGTTAGCATTTTGAATTTGCAATTCACTATGAACTTGTTGAGTGGCGACAAGTCCAGAATGACTCTGAGCTTTTCCGAGTCTTTCTTGGGAACACAAAACAGCCTCCCTTGGAATTTGATGGACTTCACCTTTCGGATCACCTTTTTCTCCAACAGTTCTTGAACGTACTCCTCCTGAACGGGGGTGGAGTGTTGGAAAAACCGAAGGCACGGGGGTGGAGTGCTGTACCATCTCCAGCCCAGTCCATTCTTGAGTAGGCTGTGGGCCCAGGGATCGAAGGTCCAACGATCCCAAAAATTTCATCAGTCTCCCTCCTACCGGTATCATTTCACTTGGACTGCCATCCTGAGGTCTTGCCTCCCTGACCACGACCACCCCTGAATCCCCTTCCCCTTGAGGGGCGCCTAGACAAGCCTCTGGCTGCTCCTCTAGGCTTTGCTCGAAAGGAAGAAGACTGTCCTTCGAACGTTGGGGTGAATGCCGTAGACTGACCCGGCACAGCCTGGGGTACCCACTGAAAAGTGGTCGGGGTTTGTGCCACCATCTGGGGCACTGGAGTCAATGGCAATTGCAGTTGCTGTTGCTGTCTAGAGGGCTTGGCTGGCCGAGACGGTAGCCTAGTCCTCATATTCTTCCTCTTTGGTTGAGGACCCTCATCCGGGGAAGATTTTCTTTTGATAGCCAGGCCCCACTTCTGGAGAAGGTTTCTATTCTCCACGGCGGCCTTATCAACAACTTCTTTGACCACATCGGTAGGGAAAAGGTCTTTTCCCCAAATGTTGGAGGAGATTAACTTCCTTGGCTCGTGCCTCACCGTAGCCCCGGTGAACACGAACTCCCTACAAGCTCTCCTCGCCTTGACGAAGCCATAAAGGTCCTTCGTCACTGTGGCTAGGTGAGTCTTAGCCACCACCATGAACATTTCATGGACCTTGGGGTCACTTGCCATCGTCTCAAGAGTAGTCTGAAGAGACATTGAGGCAGCCAGTCTTTCTTTTGTCTCGAACTCTCTTCGTAAAAGAAAGTCAGACAGCTTGGAGAGGTCCTCGCCGAATTGCCGTCCGGCAATATCAGCCTCCAACTTTCCCACTGAGAACGTCAGATGGACGTCCTTCCAATCTTTGTGGTCCATAGGCAGGGCCAACGACAAGGGTTTACACTCCTCCAGGGAGGGGCAAGGCTTGCCGGCCTCGACTGCCTTTAGGACAGCCGCAAACCCTTTCTGTAAAAAGGGGAAGGCTCTAGCAGGAGAGGACACAAAGGAAGGGAGCTTCTTGCTCAATGCAGCTACCTTCGAGTTAGAGAAGCCCCTCTCCTTCATCGAGGATGAAAGTAGAGCTTGAGTCTTAGCGTGGTCCATGACTATGACCTCCTTTGGCTCTGTCTCCTCCCTTGAAGCTGGTTCTTTTCTCAGCCGGACATAGCAGTCCAGATATGATGCCTTGCTGGGCCAGAATTCCACCTCCTCTAGGGGAACTGAACCCAGCTTATCCGAGATGACGATCTTTCCAGTCGTCATCGGCATGTGCTCAGCATACCTCCATGGGTTAGCATCTGAGCACAAGGGAAGGTCTTTCACATTGAGCCTTTTCCGGGGCCCATGTGATTCTGCAAGGCACTGCATCCGCAGTTCCATAGCAGCCGCCTTCTCCTGATTCTCCTTCTGCATTTGTTGGATCATTCCAACAATCGAAGAGAGGGCCTGTCCCAGCTCTACTGGGAGACCGGCCGATGTTGAGGGAATAGGCTCCAGAATCTGAACCGGAGTAGCCGACACCTCGTCGACCTCTTCCTCTACGACGTTCGGGGCTTGAACTTCATCCTGACCTTCTGCCAGGAGGTCTTCTTCCAAACGCTCGTCCACGTCAGACATCCTGTCATCTAACTGGATGTCTTGCATCGCGACCGCGACTTCAGCATCCACCTGGATCTGACCTTGGGGGATCTCCTCTTGAGGCTGGGGAATCACTGCATCAGCTGATGCCTTAGGGAAAAGATACGCCCTAATCTTCTCACTTGGAAGATAAGGGCCAGAGGTGTTCTTTTGGAAGGCCCTTACCCAGGTACGAAGCTTCTCCCTTGCTATATCCCTTGATTCCGCCGTCCTAGGGGAATCAAAAGCCTCAGTAATCAGATTAGTGCACACAGTACATACCTGAGGGTCCCAATACTGGAGATCATCCTTGGAGACAGCGCATGTTGCGTGTCTCCTACAAAACTCATGTCCGCAGAGGTACTTGCTGCGGACGTTGCAGAAAACATTTCCGCACTTCGGAGGGTCCTCCTGTAAAGAGAAGAAATTTCCATGAGTATCAAGTGAACTATGTATCACTGGATATGCATAGTATAGCCTAACAATTCATAAAGGAAAGACACACACTTGTGTTTCCCTCACAACCCATTGTTGCAGCCTTCCAGATAATAAAATCAAATGGTTAATCTCTTCTAGAGTAACCAATGCAAGGTTTCCAGAGGAAACAGGTGAAGCTCACACCTAAGCAATGATTTTAAAATCCTGGATAATAGACAGGAAAGAACTCACTTTCCTATCTGTAGGGCAACAGCAAAGGAATGTGCAAGAAAACACAAAAGTGTTAGAACACACAGTGCTGTACCAAAACCCATACCATAGTTTTCTTCTTACTGTATATGTTATACTGAAGAATACTAGTACAGTATAGGAGGATACGTGCCGGCCGGCACACACCATAACTAGCTTTAAAGTATACTACTTAACAGCTATAAGGCGGCAGAACTTCTGGTTCAAATGCATGTGCCGGCCGGCAGCAACTGCCGGCCGGCAACAGCCAATGTCGGCCGGCAATGGCTGCCGGCCGGCAACTACACAAGGTAGTACCCAGCTGCCGGCCACACTCTTGGTGACCGGCAGACAAGGGCTGACATTAGCCGGCCGGCAAAGGTACAAGACCGATGCCAGCCGGCAGCAAAAGAACCAGAGGACTACACCTGCCCGGCTGCCGGCCTCATAGGCCGGCAGCCGGGTCGGGTACAGCACTAGAAGAAAAATAGAATGGATGCCGGGATAAGAGTGTACACTACCTCCAAGCCCGGCAATCCGAAAGAGTGCATATAAGAAAGGGGAGAATCTAATTCAGGCTTCCTGACCAATGCCGTCTGGCTCTACAGGCAGGCATGGATGAGGGACCAAGGGAGGTCCGGGCAGCACTCAAAATATAAGACCCTTACCGGCCGGCAGCTCTGCCGGCCGGCAAGGGGCTGAGTCAATTCCACATCCTAACCTATACTAGGTCCAGATGTAGAACGACGTACAGTACTGTAATGGCTAGGCCATTACGGAGATAGAGGGGGAAGGGACAAAGAGGGTCCTACCAACCTTGGTTTAGTGACGGATCACCCGCAGCCAAGAAACTTATCTTAGCCTAAGGGAGATCTAAGGGGGGAGGCCAGCAATACTTGCCAGCTCCCAGAGCACCAAAGCAAGGAAGGTGTTGCTATTCCCAGGGAAAGAAACTTATCCTCCCCTGAGGACGGCAACAAGGACTAGTCTGGTAGATCACAAAAGAAGGAATCATATCCACAGAAACCTTCGGTAGTGACCTAAGAAGGCTAAGCCACCTTTGTCTGTGTCAGGCCAGCGAGGGAGACTCTACCCCAAGCCAGACAAACACAGACTCAGACTAAAAAAGTCTGTTGTTCTGTCTGTCCCTCTTTGAACCAGACTTACTGGAACAGGAAGGTACAGTAACACCCCAGTATAGTTTTATCGAAAATTAATTCGGAAAAAAACACTTAGGGATAAGCCCAAGGCTTAAACAGAGGGAAAGGGATTGCATACCTTCTCCGAAGAAAAGAAAGCAACCGGGGAGAATGAGAAAGTATACTAAGGCTCCATAAGCAACTTAGCCTAGGCACCAAGAGAATCGATTACCTAAATCACCGAAACTCACTCGTATACTATCTTGGAAATATTCCACATAATCTTAAAGGTATAAAACATAGCCTAAAGCTTCAATAAAATTTTTATTACACTCGGAAAAACCAAATTCATGCATGAAGTACTAGGACCAAACGACTAGGCTACATGGCCTAGCGTAGGCCAGAATGGCGAATACTTCGCCAAAATAATACTAAGCACGAAAGGAAATCCTATGTAATGCTAAATAGCTAAAATTTATTAAAGCAAAACAACCGGGAATGTCGCTCTGACTAACTAAACTTATACCTAGCGAGCGACAGCGTCCATGACGCCTCCGGTAGGCTACGGCTCTTGTATCAAAGATTAATCCTATTAATCACTCAAAAATTTACCAAGAGCCTACATTTATACATAAAAGACATTGTACTCAACTTATCAGAGGCCGACGAAGACGGAGAAGCCATGAAAAGTAGAATAATTCCAAGATTTGCGAGAAACACAGGAAAAAACACCGAGTTGTTAAGCTACGCAAAAAGGAATACAGATGGCGCCAGGATTGGCGCCAGGATTGGCGCCAGGCACGCATACGAATCGGGAGACAGGGAGCCTTGGGAGCGGCTCCCCCCTTTTCTTTCCCGATTTCGTTTCTTGCCAATCGCCCCCTACGAGACGAAATCTCTGTTCGGGATGCAGATTGCCATGTGGCGTGTCAAGAATACGTCCTCTGATATGTCGCGATATCCCTTTCAGGAGGGATACTCGCTCCAGGAGTTAGAATTCTGGTACCTTAAGGTAAATTCTCTGGGAATATCGCCGTAGTTGTAATATACCCTAGGAAGCTACCCTATAGGAACTTCCATCAGGACGACATGGCTTGAGCCCAAAAAAAAATATATATATATATATATATATATATATATATATATATATATATATATATATATATATATATATATATATATATATATATCCACAGATCCACAGGCAATAACCATACGACCTCTATCATTATAACGTACAGATTCCTCCATTTAACACCCAATATCTGTTAGGCCCCATAATGGCTTATTGTCGTGTGCGAAAGGAAATTTATGACCACTATTCGGAGAAGCGAAACCGTGGATGGTCGTGACACGGGTCAAGTGTGATCTAGTAGGTAGGTAGGTTGGTCCCCAGGTGGCTGGGGGGAGGAGGAGGAGGAGGAGGAGGAGGAGGAGGAGGAGCGTATAGTGGTTGGTCGCAATTATGATTGTACGTCAGTGACTAAATTAGGAATGCGTGATTGGTTTTTGTTACATGTGGATTTAGGCTTATGAATGTACACACAAATAGATATATATATATATATATATATATATATATATATATATATATATATATATATATATATATATATATATATATATATATATATATATATATACATATTCAACCACTTGTTCTTTATTATATATAGTATGTGTGTCTATTAGAATCAGATATAAGAAACAGAAACTATATTTTTCATTGAATTTAAAATTGTT